>NC_055965.1:4617301-4677301 GCF_018492685.1 Alosa sapidissima | reverse complement strand
CCTGGAGCGCCATTCATAGAGGCTCTTGTTACGGAGCAGAGCTCCCACAGGGTTTGACACGGGGGCCCGAATGCTCATTACCCACGTTCCCCTTAGCTTTCCTTTTGTCTCACCCGAGTGTGCCAGACGTCACTCACACTAAGCGCTTTCAGATATAACCTCCGGAGTATATGAGGAGGTTTGTCAAACGGAGGTCCTACCCTTCGGATGATTCAGATATGATGCTAACCTGCGGACCTAATACTGACCTTATACGGACGTATGTGTGAACGACATACACGCACATTACAGAATCTCCGTGTGGTTGTGGAGTAAGGGGTGGGGGCTTGTAGAGTTCACAAGATGCGAGATATGACGCAGAATATATGCGGCCGCTGCCTGTCACAGCTGCTTTTTGTTTACAAAGTGTAGCCTATGCATTATGTAGGCTAAAGAAGAGAAATCTATTGTGCATAGGCTAATACTTGAAGTAGGCTAGTCACGTAAGTGCGCACTTGAAATTGACCTAGCCTACAGTATTTGTATGTGTGCTTCAAATAAACACATTTATTTATTTATCTGTTTTCAACGTTATGTACCAGAATTAGCTATAGAACCCCAAATCTGGTTTGCGTTGGAGAGAGAGAGCATGCACAAGCTTTATGGTAGGCTACCAGCCAATTCAGTAGCCAATAAAGCAACATTAATAACTGTGAAGTTTTTTCATGGTTTATTTTTTCCAAAAGCATCCTCTCCCCATGTGTCACATTTATGTAAGGAGCTTGGAACAAAGTTGGGTTTTCTTCGTTTTCATTTTCTCTAGGCATATATGCTCAGCAAATATCAGCGAGCTCAGCAGGTCATGAAGGCTATCAATGAACAGAAAACCGTGTTGGCTAACAATTTATTAAATACTCCTGTTATTGTCGTTTTCCTGTTGCTGTAGGCTACTGCCTTTTCAGCGCCTTCTGCTTATGATGATCCAGTCTTCTGAATTTGTTTGTCCTTGCCATGCAGTTGGAGGCTAACGTGTCTCTAACGTTCCCTTCAGGTGTTCTATCAAAATGTTGTATGCCCTCATGGACAGTAGCTCCGTGATGTCTGCATCTTTCCAGGTCGGAGATTTTCTGGACAGCACTATGCCACTCCATCATAACACTGGCATTTAAGTCAGATCTAACCACATGGACGCACGAAAGAAACGTCACCAACACGCCCTCTCACTAGGTGTGAATTTTAACCGCATGTTCTACTCCTCGTTCAGACACAGCACATTTACATAATGTCCGGAGGAAATACTAGGGGGGGAGTAGTATAAACACCGGGTGAATTCGGACTTCCATATGACCGGTTATGTCGTTCAGATATATACGGCCCCACCGTTTAACATCGGCAGAACCTCCGGTCTTACACGTATGTCTGAAAGCGCTTTCTGTGGCGCACCTGAAACATGGGGACGGTGAGGTGTGTGTTGGGGGGGGGGGGGGTCCTGGGGGGTGTTACTGTGACCTGACACCTTAAGATCAGGCTCTGGTAGCAATTTCCCACTTGGCTGATCGGTGCTGCCATGCGAGGGCATGATTTGTTTGTCTGAGCTGCTGAGTGCTGATGGGGTTGGTTTCCTCTGCTGGGAAGCATGTGTTGAGCCTAATCACCCTGTGCAGGATAATCTGCCTGTTAATGGCCCAAGGAGTGCAAAGGTCCAGAGGTGGGGTTGATCCATCAGTAGCAGGATTAACATGCTCTCTCTCTCTCTCCCTTTCTCTCTATCCCTCTCTCTCTCCCTTTCTCTCTATCCCTCTCTCTCTTTCTTCTCCCTCTCTCTCTTCCTCTCTCTCTCTGCTTTTCCACAGGCTGACATGCTCTCCAGGGAGTACCTGCGCAAACACTTCCCCTCGGCAGACCTGCAGACTCAGGATGGAGGACAGCGGTGAGTGAGTGAGATTATGGTGGCTGCAGGGGCTCTCCTCCTCAAAAAGGGCCTGTGCTGTGCTGTGCTGTGTGAATGTTGGTCCATGCATGACTGCATCCATGCATACACCTAATACTATTGATGGATACATTACATCCCACAGGGAAGGTACCATTATATGACATGCATTATGGGACATTGAGTCAACAGTTCAGTGTGTAGTTTGGGGTATTTTGGTTTGCTTCCGTCCCTAGTGGTGCTGGGGGATTTTGGGGTGACTCTGAGCTGATGCCAGTTTGGCAGTCCTTGTCCCTAAAGGTGTTAGAGGCCACCTGCTGTCTCAGGCTGGGGGGGCTGATAGGCTGAGGGAAGAGGAGAGGAGAGGAGAGGAGAGGACAGGACAGGACAGGACAGGAGAGGAGAAGAGAGAAGGGAGAGAGGGCTCAGATGCCCAAATCAAACACAACAGCTTGAAGAGGTTAGTGAGCTGGACAAGCAGTTTCTATGAGTTTTTCACTCCATTTTTCAATCTTTCAGAGAGTTGGGAGGAAAACTGAGCCCCTTGTTCTTGGTGGCCATTGTAAAGGTTTGGGGAGAGTCCACTCTCCACCCCACCCTGTGTCCTATTAAGGCACGATTGCTCAAAACTCCCTCACTACTGTACATGGGCAGCCTGCGGAGCAGAACGCTCCTGCTTCTCATTCAGACACGCCCAGGACGTCTGCCACCTCGCCGAGGTCCTTCCTCAGGGACCCTTATCAAAATCCACTCCCACTCGCTCACAGTCCGTTTTAGATCATCCCTCGTTTTATCCTCCAATGTGGAGGAAAGGAAAAGGAAGAAAGCACAGTCCTCCCGCTCCTCCCTCCCACGCCTCCCTCCCGCTCCTCCCTCCCACGCCTCCCTCCCGCTCCTCCCTCCCACGCATTGGAATCTCTGGGCTTCAGCAGAATGTGTAAAGCAAGCGGGAGGTGTCCCCGAGGAGCGCCGGTGCAGCCCTGTGGTCTCCCCCGTTTGGGAAGCCTGGCTGGGATCTCGTCACGTTAGCTCGCTAATGAGGCCCCCGAATCTGCTGAGTGCAACCGCACCGTGCCTCAGACTTCCGTGTCATTAAGCGTTTATTTGGGAACCAGGAATGTATTTCTTTTCTCTTTGCACTCTTTCCCCATCATTGATTTTTGTCCACATGCATACACTCACTAAATATCTTGAAGTAGAATTGCTGAAGAGATGGTTAAGTGTCCAAGGTATATAAGGTGTATAATATATAGATATATTATTATAACATATATATTATATATATATTTTATATACACATTGATGCCCATTTCACCAATGTCTCTGCTGGAGTCTGCACCAGCCTGTGGTATCTCTGAGCAGAAATGCATAGAGGATCCCTCAGTGTGATGGCAGTGAGACTGATAATGGCTTTGAGCTGTGCCCAGCGCTGGCTATTGGTGGCAAAGTTGCTTGGAGGCACCCTTATTCCACAGCAAAAAAATGGAGCAAATCCTTGAATGTGTGATGTGGCCATGTCTCCTTAAGACACCTAAACAGGCGGCATATCCAGATGCGTCTGACAGCTGCTCGGAATTTATCTGCAAATTCTGATCCCCTCACATCGGTGGCGTCACCTGCTGCATATGGATGCCTCATTTCCCCCGACAGGGAGGAGAAGGGCTCTGTGGTGTTTGAAAAGCCGCTTTTTGATTAAGCTTTTTATCCCAGTTTTGTTGTGCTTCAGAACAGCTGTAATTGTCAGTCATGTGAGTTCGGTTTAATTGCCTGCTGTGGCTCTTGCCGCTCACAAACATCGACACTTTGCATCAAAGGCTGACCGCGAAAGAGACGAACCGTACAAATGTGTTGCGCGTTTTATTGACAATAACTTAATGAATTGAGTCACAGCGCTGAAACAAGAACCCAATTTGTGACTGAACTTTTGCTGGCGATGGCCTGACATTTTATGTGCTACACGTCCACCTACAGCTAATTAATTTAGTATAATTTGTTAATTAAATGACATTTCTGCTCCCTCATGGTCTCCGCCTGTGAAACGATTGGGATTATTTTGCCGTGGTTGTCTGTACTGATAGAACTAGATCTGAGTCATTATTGCTCTGCGCTCCCTTCACAGCTGGGATGGTCAACTCATCGCTGGTCAGTCACCACAAAGGCCTGGCGCTAACCCTTGTGTTAGCCTCAGCGTGCGCTGGCCTTGCGAACAGCAGGGGGAGATCCAGTCTTTGGCCATCCCATCTTTTTAGCGCTCCTTCAGGTCCGAGCGTGCAGCACAGCCAACCCCCTCCCCCCTCCCCACCCCCCGCCGTGCTCAGGTAATGAGTCCGCCACCCCGCAGGGTGCTGACCAGCGGGAGACCAGGCGGGCGGGCGGACGGGAGATAAATGGGAGTCCCTCACCCTGACCACACCGAGGCCCGGAGAGCAGGCGGAGCAAGGGAAGAGAGCGTGAATGGGAACAGCAGGAGAGGAGATGGAGGGAGGAAGAGAGGTGAGAATGAGAGAGAGAAGGTGGGGAACAGGGTGGAGAAGACCCATCGGGTGGGCTGAGATTGAGGGGTGTTGCGTTTTGTGTCCACTCTGGTGTCTACGGGGCTCCCGTAACACAGTAGAGATCGCTACTCCTGTAGGTGTGGGTGCGCTCGTCTTCGGACTGTGAGGATTTCACAGGGTAAAAGAGGAGGTGTGCGTTTTGTGACTACTGTGGTGTCCAAAGGGATTCCCTTTAACACAGTTGAGATCGCTACTCCTGTTGGTGTTCGTCTTCGGACTGTGATAATATCACAGGGTAAAAGAAGAAGTATTATTCAGTGTGTGTGTCTGGTGCGAGGACCCCTTTTCGACAGGTTTAGGCTGTACAAGAGGATTGACTTGATGGAGAGGCTCTCCCTATCTGAATCAAAATCCCTAATTTGGGGTTTAGGGGCTAAGGAAAATAGACCACTTCAGAGTCTCTCTCTATCTCTTAGTCGCTATTCCCTGTTCCCTTCGATTTGTACTTCAAAATGTGGTTAACTTCACTAAAAGATGAAGAAATTCAGAGCTGTATTTGCCATAGTTGTTTGTCATCAAAATCTGAGAGAGGGTAAAAACTCACTACAGACATTCGTCTGTCTGTCTAGATCGGAGGGAGGATCAACTACCCTATTCTTTTGGGAGCTTTATCAAATTGAAATGAATGCTCTTTTTAAATGACAGTTCTTGTAACATATAAGAACTTCAATTGACCACAACGGATCTATAACAATTTATATTCTATCTATAAATACACCAGATTTCCGTATCCTCGCTTGGGTGTTTGATGTGCATTTAGACCACAACGGGTCCTAGACTTTAGCTTCACAAACAATTTGTCACGCCAAATAAATTTGCTAACAAAGCCTTTTTGTTTTTTTGTCTGCCCTGGAGCATAGGACTTTCCTTCCCAAATGCCTGGCTGAGTTCGCTACTCATGTGTATGTCAGTGCAGTATGTTTTTTGCCCATATGCAGTGTCTTAGAAAGTACCCCTCAAACGGATGCCTTACTTACCCGGAGCGAAGTCAAATCTTTGGAGCAGGAGGCCCTATTGCAAGGCATCCGGGGTTCTCAGCAACACAGGAGAGGCAGAAAAATACGATAAAAACGCTCTAGATGGTCTTTTTACAAACTCCTAATCAAAGGTTAGGATTTTTACTTTTATTAAATGCAAACAAAAAATACAAGGAATGAAAACTGTCTAAGTCTAAAAGCTAAAATGCTCGGTCCAAAGAAAAATGAAAAGGAAAAAGAAGAACAAAGAACCAAAGAACAAGGGGCCGTTCTCTTTTTATACCCCTCTCGGTCAGGCAGAACATGTCCAAGTTTGGTATTATGTCTTACCATGAAATATTGGTTCTGCTTTTTTTTTTTGTTTAGTTGCCAGTCAGCTTTTTGTTTTGCTGACAAACAGTTTCTTACAGCTGGTACATTATGCTCTTAGATTCTGTCTTTACATTCTGTTCAAAGCACATCTCATTTAGCATAACACACTTTAATTCTAACACAATCTTTCTATATCTAAGCAAACACATTTTATGTTTCAAGTAAATATTCCTTAAGTCTGAGGAAAACAGTTTTATAAGTCAAAAAAGTTTTATAAGCAAACTTTCTTTTATGTTTAAGAAAAAAAAACTCTCTAATTTAAGCAAAATTATAACAGGTTATTCTAGCAAAAACAATTTATGCTTTTAATTAAGAAAACACACTTCAATTCTAAGTTTCTAAGTTTTTAAACATTATAAGTCTAACTTGATTCACACTGGTTGTCTATCATTATCTTGCCGCATTTGCACATTTTTATTTGTTTTAGAACAAGCTGAATTTAAGCAGTAATATGACTAAAAATATTTTAATAGCAAATTATGATTCTTATTATTAATTATTATCATATCTTCACATTTGTAAAGTCACGCTACAGGGGAGACACTGGAGTGATGGCAGCATCATGCAGCAGCGACTGACTGTAATGAGTGAAGTGTACAGAATCGCAAAAAAAAAACTAAATCAGGTTTCTAGGCCAAGTATACTTGCATATACAAGGAATTTGATCTCTGCATTTATCCCATCTGTGAATTAGTGAACACACAGAGCACACAGTGAACACACAGTGAGGTGAAGCACACACTAATCCGCATCAGTGAGCTGCCTTGCTACAGCGGCGCTCGGGGAGCAGTGAGGGGGTTAGGTGCCTTGCTCAAGGACACTTCAGCCGTGGATGTGGGCATGGGAGAGCAGTGGTATTCGACTTCTCCCACCCACATTTTTCCTACTGGTCGGGGATCCGGCAACCCTTCGGTTTTAAGCCTGAGGCCCTAACCAGTAGGCCACGACTGCCCCAGAACCAGCACGAGCGGCAAGAACTTGCTCTCTCTGTGTAGCAAGTGCTGGTTCTGAACTTGCTCTCTCTCCCTCTCTTTTTCCCTTTCTCCCTCCCTCCCTCCTACTCTCACAGCCACTAATTCACTCCTTCACTCATCCTCCTCTCCTCTCCGATGCTGGTTACTGTGCATCTGCGGCACTAATAGACTCGACAGGCTACTGCTGCTCAGGCTGCCGGACAGCCTGATAAATGTGCTCCGTTACAGCCGTGGAGATTTCCGCACTTGTCAGTCTAATGACTCCACATTTGCTTCTACCCGCCCACCCTCCACCCCACCACACCCCACCCCAGCCCATCCCCCAATCAGTGGGCAATATGTGAGCAGGCCTGTTTTAATGAAGTTCACGCTGATCCACACATGGAAGTGGCCTTTTCCAAACAGCCCAAATGTCAAGTAAATGTTAAGGAATGTTTTTAGGAATGCCTGGCTGTGGGTTTGCACTGATTGCCTCCTTAGAGAGTTGCCGGCCGTTAGAAACCGAACGGATTGCGGCAGGAAAAAGGTCTTCATGCTTTACCTTGGGAGACTAAATGGATCGACAACAACACATCTCTCTCTCTCTCTCAGTGGTTTTAAGGTCACTGAATAAGACATCCTATGAGGATCAGTTTACTCATAACACCCCCTCATATTCTCGGGGGGGGGGGGGGGGGGGGGGTCTCCTCTCCAGACTTAGACAGTGAGGCTGAAGACTGCTGGCTGAGGCTCTGACTGTCATAAATAATACATGGTGTGTGTACTGGTAGATCACCTGTTCATTTCCCCTGATGTGTAATGGGCTGATGAGTTGGCCCATGCTCTGAGGGTTTAAAGGCCACTGTTTAGTTCGGTATTCAGATATAGTTTGACCAGGTGATGGACCCATTGATTGGAGTGGTCCCCAGGAGGGAGGCAAATATAGACAAATCTGTGATCCGTAAAAATTTCTCTCTCTCTCTCTCTCTCTCTCTCTCTCTCTCTCTCTTTCTCTCTCTTTCTCTCTCTGTCTCTCTGTCTCTATCTCTCTCTCTCTCTCTGTTTCTCTCTCTCTCTCTCCACCTCTTGTATGCATGTGGCCTCAATCCCTCTCTCTCCCCTTCCAGCTCACTCATAATCTGTTGCACCGGGGCTATCCCCTCCTCTCCATCTTGCTTTCCCCCTCTCCCTTCTGCCTCACTGATACTCTCAGACATGCCACTCCCTCACACACACTCACACACGCGCACACACACACACACACACACACACACACACACACACACACACACACACACATACATACTGACTCACTCTCTCTCACACACAAACACTACACAGATAGAGAACCAGTTCTCCTAAAATGCGTGGCCAGGCGTCCTGTGTGTTGGGAGCGGGTGGGCGGGCGGGCGGTTGGACAGGGCGGCGGCGGCAGCAGCAGTGCTTGGCGCCTGAGGCAGCAGGCATCTGGGCCAGCCAGCACTCTAAAGCTGCAGCACGTCTCTCTCCAGCACTCACCGGGACCGCACTACAGGAGGGAGGAGGAGGAGAGAGAGAGAGAAGGATAGAGACAGAGAGAGAGAGAGAGAGAGGGAGAGAGGGAGGGAGGGGAAGAGAGAGTGATAGAGAAGGTGAGAAAAGGAGGAGGAGAGGAACAGTTAGAGGATGAGAAAGAATGGGGAGAGAGACACATAGTGGGAGAGATTGTGTAAAAAGAAGGCACTGACAGAGACTTTATTTACTGGTTTTACACAACCCCTCATATGCCTGCTGTGTGTTGCCAGCCATGCGGAGGGAGAGAGAGGGAGGGAGAGAGGGAGGGAGAGAGAGGGAGAGAGAGAGGGAGGGAGGGAGAGACAGGCGGGGGAGGAAAAGAGAGGGAAGGCAGGCAGGACGGTGAGGAAGAGGGAAGAGAGGAGTGCAGAGAAGAGGTAAAGTCAGAGAGTGTGGAGATGAGGGAGGGGGGGGTGGAGAGATGGGGGGGGGGGGGGGGGGCTGACGGGAGACGGCATGTGAAGCAGCGGCGTCTGAGCGGAGGCCGGGCCGGGCTGCTTCTGTCCGTTTGATGCAGTGCGCCAACTCGGCAATCGTCTCATCACGCTTGGCCTCACACGGAGCCACGCCGCTCGGCGAGGAAGCGCCGCACGGTCCCCCCGGCGCTGATAAATCACCGCCACCTGCGCCATTTTTCACCGGCTCCCGAGCAGATGTCAGCGCACGACAGGCACACGGGCCTGCAGCAACCACAGACCACCAGGGCCAGAGAGTGTGTGTGTAAAGAGGAGGAGGAGGAGGAGTGGAGGGGAGGAGGTGAGGGAGGATAAGAGGAGAGGAGGAGAAGAGGGGATAAGTGGACAGAGTGATCATGTAATCAGAGCCTGAATGGATGGCATGAAGGTGTTGGGAGACGAGTGAGCAGGGTGAAGGTGATGGAGGATGAGTGTGTGGGGGAGGTGTGAGTTGTAGGGGGTTAAGGGGATGGGGTGATGGTGTTGGTGTATGAGAGAATGGTCTGAGTGGATGGGGTGGAGGTGTGAGTGGATGTGCTGGATGGGGTGGTGGTCAAGTGAACTTGGGTGAATGGGATAATGATTTCAGTGGATTAGTACATGCTGAAGAATCCAAACATGAGGAGATAGTGGTGCCAATGAGGGAGGGTCGTGTGAAGGGTCCTTGTTCAGGACTAGATATCAACTAGGACCTCAAACAGATAAGAGCAGTTCAATAGACAGGTGGCTCAAGCTAGTTTCACTAAATTGTAGTGCTCTACATTTCAAGTACTTTCAGACTACTGTCAGATGTACAACTGGTGTCTGTTTTTATCTGAGTAATTAAACTAAATTTGTGTGCTGAGTTATTATCATAAAATGACTGCAAGCGTGGAATACCAAAACACCTTATGGTTACTCACAGATGCGCTTTTGTGTGTACCTGGTCACTCTTCTGGATGGATGAGCTGACGCAGCCATAATCACATTTGCTGCAGGAATGAACCAGTCTCCAGACACCTCTCCTAATCAAAAGGCCATCTTTGATCCAAACCCCCCCCCCCCCCCCCAAACTTTCTGTGGCCCCTTCAGCAGGTGTGAGCTGTCTGTAACTGTCACCCGGTGAACAAATCCAATGATCATCATGCCATTAAAGCAGCAGGACACTGGAGAAGGGCAATCAGCACAATAAGTCATCACCCCACACGCTGGGAGCCAATCCATTCACAGTGGCTAAGGGGCTGAGGAGAGGGACACTCATCAGATGGTGGACAGAGAGCCGGGGAAGGTCAGAAGGGCTCTTGCCGAGCCTCTCACTCTCCGCCGGACCTCGCGTGGCGACAGAGAGACTGAGAGGAAATGTTCAGGCTCCATCTCAGAAGAGGTCATTGAGGGCAGTCCTGCTCTAGACAGGCCAGTGATTAGCGCCTGGCTGACTGCTTCATGCATAGTGATATTTTATATTTATTTTTGCCCATGCATTGGTTTGAGTGTCGGTGGGGTTGTGAGGCCATTAGCTAGACTTCATTCTGCGTGCTGGATGCTGCTGGAAGGTCTGTGGGTCCTCTAAGGTCAGGCGTATTCAGGCGGGTGCTGCTGCCGCAGGTGGCTTCCTTCCTTCCTTCACAGGGTCTGATGTGTGAAGGGCTCGTCTGCAGCATGAGCCTGGAGGAGACGCCAGAGGACTTGATGGAGGAAATGTGCGCAGCCCTCACGGAATGTTCCGGAGCGAGACGGAAGTCTTGCAATCATAGACACGATGGCAAATCTGTCCCTGTGGCGTGTCACTGCTCCGGCGGTCTTCACCGTGACAGAGGCCCCCCCCCCCCCCCCCCCCCCCCCTTCTCCCACCCCACTCTGGAGAGTGTGATTGACAGGCTGGTCGCCATGGCAGTGGAGGTTGTGCCTGCATCATAATCGTATTGGTTCACCCTTCCTGAGGCGCCTGGCGGCGTGTCAAGCAAGTCGCCACGTCTCATTCCCTCCTACAAATTCCCCGTCCTCAGCCTGAATTGAAAAATCAATGGCATTTTGTTATCTTTTAAGGCAAATCAATGGAGTCCAATCTGTTCCAATAAGAATATAACCATCTCAGATGGACAAGAGAGTGATGGAGTTGGAGAGAGAGAGGGGTGTGGGGATAGACAGACAGAATGAGAGGGAGAGAGAGAGAGAGAGAGAGAGGAAGAGAGGATGGAAGGATGGAAGGAGTGAAGAGAAGTTAATCAATTTCTGACAGCAGAGAACAAATCTGTGGAGAAATGTCTGTCCTCTTCATTCCCCCTGCTCTCGCTGCAGGACAGACTCTGTAAACACTTCAGCCTCCGGCGTGCCATCTCTTTAAGCATTCTCATTCGCCGCTCTTGACAAAACCGCCAGTGAGACACGTAGCGCCAGCTTGTGCCTAGACACAGATTAACGCACTCGTATTGCGCTCGAAAGGTGAACGCTAGTGAGCGCGCGCCGACAGAGACAGAGGCCCCGGCGTGCCTACGGAAAGCTGCTGGAGGTCTCCCATATATTTTTCCTTCTCTCTTTCAACTGCCGGGGCCCCAGGAGAAAAGGCCCATAAATTATCCCCACTTCAAAGCCTCGACAGCAGCCGCAGCAGCAGCAGCAGCAGCAGCAGGCCCAGCCGCTTCGCAACACATCAGTGGATGATCCTCTACATTTTCATGAATGTCGTTTTTGGCGGTGTATGAGTTTCGCCGTCTCTGAGGAAAGGCTCTCGAGCATATGCATGCTACCCAGTAGTGAACACACACACACACACACACACACACACCTGTCACGGGCTGCTTTATGGGATACAAAGTGAATTTGGGGGGCACAGCCTAACAGCGTTACGTTTGATAATTCCATTTGGCCGTCCTGCCAGTTTACATTTCCTTTTTGCTGCAGGCGCTTTTTTACAAATGACTATGGGAATTGTTCTTTGAAGCTGGATGCCATTTGCTGACTGCAGAAGCAAATAATCCACCATCATAACCATCACTTTTTATTAGCTCAGTGGGAGGATTGTGTATGTGTGTGTGTGTGTGTGTGTGTGTGTGCGGAAAATGTCCCCGGTTGTCTCAGTATATTCACCTCCCTGTTCAGAATGCAGGGAAATGTGCTTAATTGGCATCAAGTTTGGATTTGGTATTAAATTCTCCTCATTCCGGCTCTGCTTTATTGTGTTAGCACAGCAAAACCCAATCCTCCCATTTCACAGCCGCCACCTCCCCAGAGTTCTAACTGTTTACTCGTTTGTTGTTTATTTTATTCTGAGCGCGTTGTTGTTTGTTTGTTTATTTTCCAAGGGGAACTGAGACCACTGACCCCTCTGGCGGTCACCCCGGCGGGTCGGGCCGCGGGGGGACGGATGTCCTGTAGCGGCGGCCTGATGAGGCGTTTAATCACGCGGTCACTGAGGGGCCTGGCAGCAGGGATGAGACGAGGCACAGTGCAGCGCCGACGGCTGCTGGCCACACGCATTATGGCCAGTATTTACGGAGCCGGGGGAGATGAGAGATCACATGGCGGCCAGGTTTTGCCATTGAGATGTACTGTATGGAGCAGAGAGAGAGAGGGAGAGAGAGAGCGAGAGGTGGCTGACTGCAGGTCTCGGGCACCAATGAATATGAATGTGTAGTTAGCAGTGATTTGACAGTCAGGTGGCACACACCCACACACACTTACGCTCACAGCACCCCCTACACACACCCACACACACACACACACACACACACACATACCTGCAGTCTGAGCCCCAAACAATTGCGTATGACCCTGAACAAATACACAGACAATCCAATATTATATGTGACCTGTATAGATGAGCTGGAATACACACAAATTCACACTGTGTGCTTGCAGTGTACAGACACACATAACCGAGGGGTCATGTAGCACACACACACACACACACACACACACATATTGTGCACAAACTCAGTGTTGTGGTCTGTCCTCTTGTATACTTATATATACTTTCTCTAAAGTCTCAGCTGGTGCACACAGTCACACACAAGCCTCATAAACCAACGGCCCCAGAATCCCAAATACTGATATAAACAGCGTTTGGACAGGTTGGGGTTCAGATGTCCTCCCACACCCAATCACAATACCCAGCCATTTAATGTTTCAGCACAGAACTGCAGTGAAGCTCAGAAGAGCCACACACACACACACACACACACACACACACAGTTAAGAGAGCCGTCCATACAGGCTGGCCTCTCTGCCAGTAGTCATTCTGCCCTCTGCGTGCAGCCACATGCTTTAGAGGAGAGCTGCAGCACCGGCTGACTGTCGCCACAACCATTCATTAGCAGCACTGGCCCAATCCCACAGGATCTGTGTGTGTGTGTGTGTGTGTGTGTGTGTGTGTGTGTGTATGTGTGTGAGAGAGAGAGAGCAGGGAGAGTGCTTTTGTGAGTGTGTGTTTGTCAGTGGTTCTAGATTGTCTGTTTACTGCCCCAGTCCCATGGGATGAATATATGACACTGTATTTGTGTGTGTGTGTGTTTAATGTGTTCAATGTGTGTCGGGGTGTGTTTGTCTCTATGCATGTACACACATAAGTGTTTGAGAGCACTTGACTATAAAGGTATGTTATGTGCATGCCTGCGTGTGTGAAGGAGATTTATGTGTCAGTGTGTGTGTGTATTTGTGACTATGAATGTGTACATGTGAACTCTCTTGGCCATAAATTTGATTCACACACTGTAGAAGTGCGCTGCTCCACACACACACACACACACACACACACACATGCTGCCACTAGAGTGGGGTATCAGTCACGCAGCCCGCTGCTAGTATTAGGGCTGCAGTAATACACGACGCTCCGCCACAATGTTTTATGCATCGCACAGCCACTAAAATGTGACGCGCATCACCCTCTCGTTATACAGTGCTGTTATCACGGCCTTATTGTGATGTAAGGCACATTATGGTGGGCTTATTGCCAACGCCCGCCGCATAACATCCTGATGGGCGCCACCGCGCATGCCGTAGACCGGCTTCATTTTTATTGCCACCGCTGCTTAGGGTTGTTGTTTTTGGCCGTCTCTGTTTGGATGGCGTTTTTTGGCCTCCGTTTTCATCTGCTCTCTTTTTTTTCTCCTCCCTTTCTGCCCTTCTGCTTTCCCCCCTCTCTGCTCCCCTTCTTTTTTTCCCCTTTTTATCCTATCTCCCCTTCTCTTTCTCTCTCTGTCCCTCTCTCTCTCTCCTCTCCACCTCTCTCTGTTCCTCTGTTATTTGATATCCTCTGATGCCCCCAGTACCCTGCGAGAGGAGCTCTGGCTTGTGAAGCGCAGCAGCTCAATGTCAGCCTCGCTGTTCTCTCCCTCTCCTCTCTCTCACTCTCCTTCTCTTTCCCTCCCTTTTTTCCCTCCTTTTCTCCCTTTTGTCTTCCCAGTCATCTGTCAGGGCTGGATCATATCTGCAGTGCCTTAAATCTCTCTCTCTCTCTCTCTCTCTCTCTCTCTCTCTCTCTCTCTCTCGCTCTCTCTCTCTCTCTTTCTCTCTCTCTATCTCTTACTCTCTCTCACTTCCTCTCTCTCTCCCTCTCCCTCCCTCCCTCAGTCTCTCTCCCTCCCTCCCTCTCTCTCTCTCTCTCTGCTTAGCCTTCAAACTGTGCTGAGTTTTAGTGTGTTATTGTGAAGCTCCACTAGTGAAGCGGTTAGCAGCCGCAGCTAACCCAATTAAATCAGCTGGAAGCCCCAACAACCCCACTCCTCTAGACCACCAAGTCCTCTAGAGCTTAAGCTGTGGAGGTGCCAGGAAAAGGAGGAGGAGGAGGAGGAGGAGGAGGAGGAGGGTAGACGTCCCATCCTTCTCCTCCATGTTTTTTCCCCCCTCCTATTATTTCCTCTCCTCTAGTCCCAAGGATGCCATGGGCAATTAGCGGAGGCAGTTAGGGGCTCAGGGGCATCGGCTCCCCAGGGCACGGGCATCGGGGGTGTGGGAGAGAGGCGAGAGAGGGGTGGGCACGCCGCCCAGTGACTCCCTCAGAGACGCAGGGCACAGCACCGCTAGTAGGCAGCTCACTTAGCATGTGTACACACACACACACACACACACACACACACACACACAGTCTTTCAGTCACACACACAGCTTTCTTTCAAAGCTAAAGCTTTCACTTTCAAAGCTCGTACACCATTAATGTACAATATGATGATGGTAAGCTGGAGTGGGGGAGATAGACAGAGAGAGATTGAATGGGTGCTTGTACTGGGGCATTTGTGATTTTACACAAAACACTTTTGAGCACTAGACACTGATGTAATCTCTAATCTGAGATGCCACCTCTATAAAAGTTTATAAGAACATCCCCAAAAAGTTGGCCTACTAGCTTGGTTCACTTTGGAAATATCACACATCAGCCTTCATTTCGTTGTCACACGAGCTCTTTTTTAACATCACTTGAATGTGATCATCTCCGCCATCCTCATGTCCCTCCCGTGCTCTATTTCCTGTCTAGAAGTCTTCCTTCCTCCGCAGTGCAGGCCCGCCGCAGCCCGGATGCTATTCCTGTGCCGCGTGCTCTTGGGTCAGACGCCGTGCTAAACAACTCCCCTTGAAGCTATTTAGCGCTCGCCTCGGCACCTGTCTCTTTGCTTCTGGAAGCCACTGATCATGTGCCGTCACAGACAGGCCTTCTGCAGCACATGAAAGACAAGTCTCTTGACAAGGATGCGTTCGTAGAGTGCCGTTCTAAACTGAGAGGTGGGGGGGGGAAGAAAACAAAGGGGAAAACAAAACATTAAGAACAGCACACTCTTACATAACACCCTTCGGAGGACGTGCAACAGAAGCGGAGAGATGAAACATGGATATTAAGCTGCGCAGAGAAAGCTCTGGTGCCGTGGCTCGGTTGATGCTTATCGGTAAGCTTCCCGTCTAACATCTCCCTCGGCGGGATTTCCATGCCCCTTCCGATTACATGAAAACTATGGCAGGATTAGGGGCAACATAATCTCCTGCACCAAAGGTGGGGATTCAAAGCTGTGTTTACGTACTACTTGTGTTTCGGACATCCTGCAGTCCTTTGTGACACAAAGTCTGTGTTCCTTCCCCTTTGTCGTCCATCCATCCAGCTGTTCTTTCACCATTGCATTCTGCTCTGTGGTGTCATCCAGCTGTTCTTCCACCATTGCATGTGGTATGAAATGGAAGTCTTTTATTTGCGAAATGTTCATCAAGCCAGGCTAAAGTGGTTGCAGTCTTAGATGGTTTTAGCTTTCGTCTGAGTGTCTCAACAAATTAATCACATACTGCAGCTTTTTTGTTCCATTTTGTAAAAATATTCCGTCAATCACATTATGTAATTCCTTTGATAAAAAAAAAAAATCACTTTCAAAAGCACTCACTCTCAGCAAAGCCTCTCTGTCTCAGCCGAACTGAGATTACAAAGTGTTGCACCAACGTCAGACAACGATCTCATTGACCTCGCAGGCCCTCTCTCTTCTCCATGACTTTTCCCTTGAACTGATCACTGCACTCCCGTAGAACTGATCACTGAACTCCCCGTAGAACTGATCACTGAACTCCCGTAGAACTGATCACTGCACTCCTGTAGAACTGATCACTCCTATAGAACTGATCACTGCACTCCTATAGAACTGATCACTGAACTCCCGTAGAACTGATCACTGAACTCCCGTAGAACTGATCACTGCACTCCTGTAGAACTGATCACTCCTGTAGAACTGATCACTGCACTCCTGTAGAACTTTATCCTTTTTATCTCAAGAGCAGTAGAACTTTTTTTTATCTCGAGCAGTAGAATTTTCTTCCAGAGCAGAAGAAAACTCTTGAAGAGGGTCAGCCAAGGCCTTGTCGATGCATCACAATACAAGCCTGAAGTGATCTGCATGTTTTTCCCTTTATGTGTCTGACTTCTATCCTCTTTTCCACGAAGATTAACTGGAGTCGTGCTACCACTGACGTGCAAACCGCTCGCGTGCTCGCTCACCTGTCTGCCGCGGTGCTTCAGTGAGACGACAGGCCCTGCAGGGCCCCTCCAGCACAGAGCCGAGCGGGAGAGCTCCGGGAGAGCCTCTCCCTAATCGCCCAAACACACACGTCTTGCGTCAGACTCGACGTCGATGTCTTTTCCGCCGTCACAAATGTGACCTCACATGCCTCGCCACCTCCACTGAGGGTCGTTGGAGAGGGCTGCGCTGTGGGGGGAGAGGGGGCTCTATATTAGCCCTGTGTGGATCTTAATAACACAAAGCCTTTGTGTAAAGGACGTCTTTGAGTGTCCCAGATAGACGCAAGACCCCCCCACAGAATTATTCATTATCTCTCTCTCTCTCTCTCTCTCTCTCTCTCTCTCTCTCTCTCTCTCTCTCTCTCTCTCTTTGAGTAGTGTCATCTAGTTGAATGTTATTCATGTTGAAATGCAGAACCCCCCCCAGCCCGCCCGCCCTCCTTCTTTGCCCCCCCATCTCCCCCACTTATTCAGCGCAGCGAGCCCTCCATTCTGCCCTGCGGAGGAGATGTAAAAATATTGCAAATGTTTACGGGCTTTTTCCAGAGCGAGGCATCAAACACGGAGCCTCTGAGCCGGGTAATAACCCCACCTGCATCGCCAAGCAGTAGGGAGCCCATTTTGTTAGTCCTGAATCTGCTGACAGCAGCATAGAGAGGAAAGTGTGTGTGTGTGTGTGTGTGTGTGTGTGTGTGTGTGTGTGTGTGTGTGTGTGTGGGTGCTGACACTTACAGGTGTTGATTTAATGTCTGTGGATCTGTTTGTGAGAGCCCACTCGTTATGTATTGCATTGTGCATTGGGTTGGTTTGTACTGTAGTGTGCGTACTGTATGTGTCCCAATTCAAAAAACAGGACGAGAAGTGTGCAGTCTCCTGTGGGCTGGTGTGTGTGTGTGTGTGTGTGTGTGTGTGTGTGTGTGTGTGTGTGTGTGTGTGTGTGTGTGTGTGTGTCTGCTTTTACTTTTTTTGCTCACATTTGTATTCTAGTAAGTTATTCAGTATAGCTATAATGTGGGTCAGAAGACTAATAAACCTCTTGCCTCTCACTGAAAAAGGCAAAAGCAATGCTGTAATGGCCACACACAGACACGTTCATCTCCGCAAGGTTTCATGCCTGTTTGCCTTCCAGAGACTAACATCTAATGCACCATCACTCTGTTACTCCACTTGAGCCCCCCTCAGAGCTTTCCCATGACCGCATAACACATTTCTCTGTTTGGTGTCATCTCTCTTGCATACTGCACGATTGATTGAGTCGGGCGTAGCTCCATTGACTTTGCGGTGTTAGGACACAGCTGAGTTGCTTTCATTAGAGGGGCCTGGCTCATTTGTGCAGACTACAGGAGACTGCCATTTGATTCAATGATGAGATCGTCCTGCCAGCTTTTTGAAAGTGCTGAATCGCGTGGTACGGGAGTGGCGGTGATGCTGCTAACGGCACCCATGTGGGATCTAACAGAGGAAGACGAGAGAAGCCGGGGGCTGTAGATCAAAATGAAAATTTGCTCCACCGTTTGTGGGCCAGTGGTGGGCCGTAAAAACAGGGCCTGCTCCGGCGAAGGGGGACTGCGGCAGGGAGGGCAGGACGCTAACGCTGACACAGCCTTGTGGCTCAGTGATGTTTATGCTGCCACTGGTACTGAGGGATGCATTTCTAATGGTGGCTGACCCAAACAGAAAGAACTTTCTTTTGAACAACAAGCTGATAAGGCAGAGGAAGGCTAGGCTAGGCTCTCGAATTAGCACTCCATGCCACATTGATTGTTGGTTTCGCCATCAGAGCAGATTTATAGCAAAGCGACCATTTGATGATTTGCAGTGAAAGGCACTACTACAAATTGGCAGGAAGCCAGCATGGATATTCTCCCTTGTGGTCATGCACTAATTCCAATTAAAGCCATTACCTCTCTCTCCCATCCTCATTAGCGTGCTGTTTGAGTAGTGAGAGTTGCTCACATCCTTCTACGCCAGCACTTCCACACATGTCAGTTTGGTGTGTTCATCGACCACATGCAATGAAACTTATTTAGGGCGCCTTCACACTGAGTCTGTTAAAACTGGACCGTACCTGAGTGTGATTACACCCCCCTAGCCCTAACCCAGCTGGTCTCTGTTCACATTACAATTCTTGTTTGCGGACCCGGGTCGGTTTATGTCATTAACACTAGCTTCTTTTTACCAATAGCTTGGCAACGTCGCAAAAACGGCAGTTTATTTCCTGGTTTTGAAACAGATAGCATTTGAACTGCACCGGAGTTCTAATGAACTATATCCCAGACCCCCGTTTTCAAGCAGACCTGGGTCCACACCTGGGTTCGGTAGACTGCATTCACATTAGCAAAAATCACTCTCAAACAAAGTCTCTCTCAAACAAACTCGGGTCCGGACCAAACGGTCCGGTGTGAATGCACCCTTAGAATACTTCAGCCTTTTTGCTGAAACTGCCCATCTCTGGCAGGCGTACATAGGGGACCTAAATACTAAATGCTGATGGGATGATTTGAGGGCATCCAAGTCAAGTCCAAGTTTTCATTTTCCTTCTGCCAGCAGGTGGAGTTGCCATGTTTTTGTGCGTTGGCCTTTCTGTCTGACCGGCTGTGTGATGCAGCAGTGTCTGAGACAGGGGGGCGAGATGGGGGCGGTGACAGGACCGGCCTTATTGCGGGTCACGGGTCACCTGCAGGCTGACGGACAGGGAGGATGCCCCTCTCTGATGATCCGTAGGATGTTCATCTTTCTCTCTTTCTCTCTCTCACACGCACACACACTCAGGCACACACACACACACACACACAGCAGGCAGGGCAAGGATTCACCACGTACCAGGGCTGACAGCTGGAGAGAGAGAGAGGGAGTGAGATTAAAAAAGGCAAGGAAAATATTTTGAGGTGGGGAAAAAAGTCACAGCTAAAGTTTCTATGAATTTTCCTCTTAACTCTTGTGTCATTCTTCACAACTACGGTCTACCAAGGAGGCCTATTCCCCTGGTGTGTCAAGAAATTGCTGCATTAAAAGGGAATGAGTGATGGTATTTTTCTTCAAACTGTCATATGTTTTGTTCTGTGAATATAATACATCTCAGAGAGATGACATTTTTTATTAGAAGAAGGTTCTGGGTGGAAAAACATGTGCTGCAATGTTATTTCACAAAGCTGTGACACAGCTGGGATATTGATATGTGGTCACGTATTCTAATCAACTTAACCCAGGGGTCTCAAACACCCGGCCCGCGTCCTGCCCAATTCCGGCCCGCGACGTATGACAAAATAATAATGTAATCCGGCCCTTGAGGCTATTAATTGCGACAAACAACGATACTGCTTAAAATAGACGATAGATCCAGGTCTTTGTAGGCCTACTCTGCTCCACTATGTGCAAGACATCCAGAGCTTGATTCAAACCCAAAATCGCTGCGCAAAGTTTTCAGGAAATACTTGTATTACACGCGAGAAACACAAAGACGTGCATATGTAATGACGCGGAAGCGATGCAGGCCATAGTGTTGCAGAAATTGAAGCAGAAATTAAGCAGAAATAGGCCTACACCAAATGTTGAAAAACGTTCACGTGTGATGAAGTCTTAGGTAAGCTATGTTATTCACCTATTCTAATTCTGAAGAAGAATATCCTTTTGGAGATTATGATCGATCGTCTATGACAGTGATAGTCACGGTGCGTCTGTGAATGGAGGTGCGTGTATACAACGGTGTCCACTAAGCATACCATGCTTGTTTCGACCCTCTGCCCAACATAGCTTGGAGGTTGCAGTGGTAATCGTGATGATAGTGTCCGTAATGGATGTGGTACAGACAGCAGGGCTAGTAGAAATAGGGCTCTAAAGAACTACAAAGTCACCCGCAATATGATGCGAACTTCTGGGTACTGCAGATTACCCGCGATAGGAACTGTTTGACCAGAATACTTTATTATAGGCCTATATTGTAGTAATCTATTACTAAACCACAACATCTTAGGTGTTGGTATACATCTTAGGTGTTTTCCTGTTAATTTGTTATGTGGGTAATATGAAAAAAGGAAAGTAAACCTGCTTAAATATGTTCATCCAGTATTTACTGAAAGGTGCATAATTTGAGGTGCTTGCCATCCAGTGACAAATTAGATGGGTAAATTTACCCCCTTCATAAACTTTTGTTTTACTCAAAGATTTTTACATTTACAGTAGGACTTTATCTCTGACCACTTTCAAGCCATGGCCTTTTGAAATGTTGATATAAAAATCCAATGGTGTTGGCAATGGCTTTCTTAACCCTGATGCCTAGTTTGCCAGGTTTAAAAAAGTTATGAGAGGAAATATTTTTATTTGGTGTGAAACACACACACATACCTGTTTTTATGTTTTTCATTTATTTTATAATTTGTATTAATATTTATTTTATCATTATTTTATTTATAAGCTAAGGTTGCTAGCACAGGTGTCTAAAACTAGATAAAAACACTTGCACTTTCTGTTTGCAGTTTTGTGTGGTATTTGAAAAAAAGAACATTTCATTTTCAGAAATAGCCGGCCCTCCAATCAGATGACGTTGGCAGAATTGGCCCCCAGCTCATTTGAGTTTGAGACCCCTGACTTAACCTAACCTTTTTTGGCATTGGTTATAGCTAGATACAGTAGGTATGTCCGTAATATCTTTTGTTCAATGCATGGCACTTAGTGGCTCTAATTTGGCACAACGAAAAGAATGGAGCCTACTGTATCTCTAGACACTTTGCATTTTGCAGCAGGTCTGAATATGTATAGAATAGCTTTCCATTTTTTGAAATCAGGTCAGAGCAGCTAATTGCATAATTACTCAGGTGAGCATGCCAAGTAGCCCTGCAGGGTTCAGCTTTAATGCCATAATAAATCCCACATTTCACAAGCTTTAGATGCTCTGAAATGGAGACCTCAGCAGTAACACAGGGGATGCCAGGCCTGCATGGCAAATGAGCTACAACAGCCCCGCCTAACGACCATGTCCTTCTGTTCATCATGGCACACAGTTATGTAACTGGACATTGTGTTGTGCTGCAGAATTCCACCTTTTTTTTGAGAATTCTACTATCTATGTGTCCTACTAATATGTGGAGAGGTAATTGGTAATATACCTTACTGCTAGACTGCATGTTTAATATATTATCTGACAATTATCTAGGATCACAAGGCCAAATACGTGTACACAATGAAACAGATTCTTAGCCGTTAATAATACATCATTTCCTCCCAGTGAAGCTGTGTACCAGCAAGGTCACATGACTAAACCTCTAGAGTGTGTTTTCTAAGAAAGCGCTCCATTTACAAACTCTTGCAGCAAAAGGTCAGCAGACAAATCCCAGAATCAAACCTGCACCTGAATGAACATGTAGCCTCACAAAAACGGACCCTGGTGATTCAGTGCTGGTGATTCAGTGCTGTAGTGTGGAGGAGTGGGAGGGGGGGCGGCCGCAGAGGGAGGGAAGAGATCGATGTTGTCAGAGGAGCAGCGGCAGCAGCCTAGCGAGGTGAGAATGGAAAGGCATGGCATCCCGTCTGATGTGGCGGGGAAGATTAGTTCTCACACAAAGAGAGAGATAGAGAGGGGGGGGAGTGGAAGAGAGAGGAAGAGGGGGAGAGTGGAAGAGTGGAAGAGAGAGAGAGGGAGAGAGGGAGAGTGGAAGTGACAGAGAGGTGCAGCAGATCATGGGCTGTGTGCAGGGATGGAGAGAGGAGAGGGAGAGAGAGAGAGATGGATTAAACAGTGAGTTTGACTTCTCAGACTACGTCAGCAGAGCTTTGCAAGAAGTCGGTTTGGTCCATTCATTCTCAGTTCCATGGTGTCAGGTGACCAATCTATGCCTTTTATCTTCATGCTCCAACAGTTTTCAAGCAAGCCTCTTCAGGAAGTAGATTTTTACTAATGAAATCCTTCTGCTTTAGCACACAAGTAGGGGTGGGGGAAAAGAGAGAGAACAGAGATGAATTTAACCACAACCTGCTACACCCCATCTTGGCACATTACACACAAACCTCAGTTGTGTAACTGATTTGCAATGCATCAGCAGTACTTTGCATAACCACCTCAGTCTTGTATATGGAAGCTTAATAAGCATGTACATAGGAAGATGCTTGTGTACATCAGAGGAAAGCTTTCGACTGTCTTTACTAGTGTGATGAAGTTTATTTTGTGTGTTGTGTGACATTCTTCATTCTTAAGTGATGTACTTCAGTGAGGATCATTGAAGACCACACTCTGCTATGCTTCTCAAGGTCCATGGCTCCAGACATTGATCTCCCTGAAATGCTCAATGCAGACATTACCAGTCAATGAATATACCCTGTCTTGTTTCTTTTCTATTTGCGTAGACAGGTATCTGAACGCTGTTAAATTAGGCAGAGTCACTCTTGGCTCTCTTAGTGGTTGATGCTGTTTTTCTTGGCACTGTCCACCTCTGTACTGTCCGAGCACTCGTTGTGCAGCCGTCAGCCAGAATTGCTCTTGTGACTCTGGCTAGCATCGTTAGCCGCCGCCACTGCTTCCATAGTTTCCGCCCTAACTGCTAATGGCTAATAGCTAATGGCTAATGTGGGAGGAGGCATTTACCAGCATTTACCACCCGGCGTGTCGCCAGTGCTAATAGCCGACATTGCTTCACCTGCTGGGGAGAACGACAGCTCACAGTCCTTTCCTTCCATCAGCACCTGACCTGGGTCAGCTCGCGATTCACTCCATTCACACAATGGACACACACACACACGCACATACACCCCACACCTCTCCATCCCCCTGTGGGCTGCTATCGTTCAATCAGCACTTTGACCCCCCTCTCCTCCCGTGGTGGTGGGAGTGGGAGTGTAATGGGTGGTGGCAGTAATGCGTATTCAGCCGACTGAGCTGAGCTCCGTCTGGCCCGTAGATTACAGCCTAATGGCAGCGCGGGGGAAATGTCGTCCCGAGCAATTGAGCACAAATCAAAAGGCCTCGCGCATGCACAGAGAGAGAGAGAGAGAGAGAAAGAGCGCAGTCTGATTTCCTGAACATTTCCCAGGTGCTTGCAGTGGGCATTTGTTACCGCACATTCATTTCCACTGGGGGTCTGCTGCTGTCCATGGGCTGTTAAAATGCTTTCCCCTCCCTATGCATTTCTGTTTTTTTTTCTCTCTCTCTCTCTTTCTCTCTCTCTCTCTCCCTCCCTCTCTCTCTGCGCTGACCAGTACTGCACCATGAGGCATAAGAGCGGGAAAGAGAGAGAGAGAGAAGGAGGGAGAGAAAGAGGGGGAGAGGTGAGGGGGAAAAGGATAGAGGGGGAGCGAGAAAGAGCAAGAAAATGCCTCATTGATATGTCACAGCTGATTTAGGATCATTTCCCCGGGGGTGCAGGGCTGGCCGCCATGGCCACAGTAGCCAAGGGGCTACTAAATCTGCCCTGGACCAGTCACCATGGGTTAAGTAAAATAACACACCGCAGTGCAGTTCCCTGCTTTCCAACACCTAATCGACTGTGCTGAGATCAGTCAGCCCCGGCGTATGTGCGCCATGTGTCATGTGCAGGCCTGCTGTTCTCACCACCCTGCTTATTCCATGCTTGTGTGTGTGTCCTACAGGTGACCTTGGGGGAGGAATCCGCCAAAGATACCATTGACAGCAACACGAGGCCCAGTGGAGCAGTCTGTACACCATGCCAACTGTAACAGGGGGTGTTTGTGTGTGTGTGTGTGTGTGTCCGCATTGGACGATGATTTCACCACCTCTACAATCATCTGAACAGTATAGAATTGTTTTTATATTTTAAATATATAAATGTGTGCACCAGAATTTATTAAAAACACATTTTATAAAAAAAGTTTACTTAGTAATATCTTTATTTTGTATACACATACATGCAGTTGCAGTGTTGTTTTCATTTGTGTGGAACAAATTCTCTGAAAGCTCAAAGCATGTACCTGAAGAAAAGACATGCAAATAGACAAAACACAAGCATATTCAGAAAACATCAGTGTAGCAACACATGCACAGCGCTTCCCAAATATATGTGCAAAAGTGCATTGAGTTCTTGGGGTCACCAGACCAAAAAACATTTGATGTCTGAAATATCCAGAAAATGTCTGATGGAAATATCCAGACATGCGATTCCATCTACGTACGTAATACACACAGAAAATATGCAGTTCTGCGATTTCATCAACGTGCGTATACACACGCAAAATATGCAGGCCTGGAAATCTATCTATGTGTACACACTCACACACACATCCGCACAGTCAAGTGCTACCTACTATATTTGTCCCTAAATGCTATTTTTACTCCTTCCTGGCAAAGCTAAACCTCACTTCCTGTTTGGACGTATGCTCTACCGTCTGGTGGCGTTGGTGTGTGGCATAACCGTGGCCATGCCAGCACAGTAGCTCTGGGCGCCAGGCTGGCAGCCTCTGTGTGGGAACAGGAAGGGCACTGGGGGGCACTGACCGGGCAGGTTTCCGACGCAGGCCCTATAGGGTCATCATCGACCCGTGGGCGGTTCGCGGCGCAGGTCGCGGGTGTGGAGACGTCAGTGGGAACTCGGCCCAGCAGAGGGGGGGTGGGTGCTCCATCAGTCCCTTGCAGAGGAGCCGATGTTAGGGGACAGGGGAACAGACTGTGTGTATGTGTGTGTGTGTGTGTGTGTGTGTGTGTGTGTGTGCGTGCGTGCGTGTGTGGGTTTGTCTATTTACAGTTGTGTAGTTGCCTGTAATAGCAGTAGCCAGGGATGTCACTAGGATTGAAAGACAGGGGGGGCTAAGCCCCCAGGGTTGTAGGTAATTTGTGTGCATAGAGCATGCTGAACATTTTTCATTACACCTTAAAAGGGCTTCAGTGAATTGATATTAACAGGGACACCATGCCATTAGTTTTCACTCTCGTAATATTGCTGATTATATTGCTAATTATGGGAATTACTCGGGAACGGCTTACTGAGAAGAATGCTTCATATTGTTGTGTCCGGTAAGGTCCGCTGTTTATTCTTATATATGGTTTACCATGCGTTAAGTGAAGCGTTCGTGAGATATACCATCGAGAGTAATGGGTGGAGATGGATGAAACGCTGTGAGCAGAATGGAAATATGATGAAAGTTCATGTATAGCCAACGTTAATTTCCTTGCGATTTCTCAACCATTTATCACAGCACCTACCCCCCCCCCCCCCCCCCCCCCCATGACGTCCCTGGCAGTAGCATATGTTTTCCGTATCTCTTGCCCTGTGGAAAAAAATCTCTCTCTTTATTTCTCATGCACCGTCTCTCTGCAGCTCTCCTCCTCTCTGAGTGCAGCCCCGCCCCCTCAGCCTCAGAGGAGGCGGAGCAGACGTCTGCATACCTTCCCTGGGTTCAGTTGCATAACGCCTGCCCTGCGTCCCTCCAAAGAGATGGGTGTCCTCTACCACCCCCTCTCCCTGCCAATGCAGCAAATATTCTCCCTCGCCCTGCCTCTCTTTTCACTTCTCTCACTCTCTCTGTCTCTGTCTCTCTCTCTCTCTCTCTCTCTCTCTCAGTCTCTCTGTGCTTCTTGTTTGAGTTTTTTTCTCCAGCAACACTCAACACCACACAAATCACTACAAAGTATATTATCTGCTGTCTGTACTGCCTTTGGTCGCTCTCTATATGTTCATCTACAGTCACAATCTTCTCACTAATAGAGAGAGGGAGAGAGAGGGAGAGAGGGAGAGAGAGATAGAGATAGGGAGAGAGGGCGAAGAGGAGATGCACATGCTGATGAATGAAAAACATTTTATTTTACATTGTAAAAAATATGAAAACATTAGATAAATATATTTCACAAAATTGTAAAAAATAATCCTAAATTTAAAAAATGTACAGAATGACACTGAAATTAAAGACTTATTAGGAGAGTACCCAACCGTACTACCACTAGCAGCACGATATGTCCCAGAATGCCATAGAGCATGAGACAGCCACTACTATTTTTTTCCTCTTTCTTTCCTTTATTTTTTCTTTCTCCATTGTTACTGTGTGTTAGTATTTGTGTTGGGGGAGGGGGTGGAGTGTGTTGGTGTGTGTGTGTGTGTGTGTGTGTGTGTGTGTGTGTGTGTGTGTTCTAATGTTCTATTATTTTTTATTATTTTCCATAGTCTGTCAATTGTTGTTATTATTACTATTAATTGCTAATTCTCTTGATGTAATTACTGCTTTGGCAACACTTAGTCATGCCAATAAAGCTCATTGAATTGAATTGAATTGAACAGAGAGAGAGAAGGCATGACAAAAGTCAGTCTGATTTGGTGTGACCAATGGTTATGGAGCATCCTTTAAATCAGGAAACTCACTGAATTCCAGAAAAGCACTGTGACTTGTTTGAGTCTTTGTCTTCAGCAGCACTCACAGCACACACATCGCTACAAAGCATATGATCTCCTCGCTCTCTATCTGTTTTTCTCACGAGCAGAGATAGAGAGAGACAGAGAGAGAAAAGACATGAAGAAAGTCAGCTACTGAAGACTCCTGGTTCTGGCGTTACCAATGGTGATGGAGCATCCTATTGAATCAGAGAAAGAACTGTGTTTGCTCTGTCTCATTTTGAATGTGTGAATGAGTGAGTGAGTGAGTGCATGCATGACCAGGACAAGCTGCCCGTGCTCAGTCCCTCTCCCCCTGGACATGAGAGATGAGATGAGGTGAGATGCTCGACCTTCTCCTGTTCCCAGCCCACTGAAGTGGAGAGCCTCTTTGATGTTAACAGGCACTTTGATTCAGTCTTCCATTGTGTCTGCTGCTCCTCACCAAGCTTCATCTGATGCAGCTTCACATGAAAGAAGCCAGTGGAAATCCAGGCCAGTGTTTTATTTGACTTATTTATTTATCTATCTATCTGTTTGTTTATGTGTTTATTTTCTTTATGCGCTGTATAAGAGGTCAAAGGTCACACTCATGTCAGGACTCAGGGGTTCGTGCTGTCTGTGCTCTGCTGGTGAACCCCACAGCTGTGCCGGCCTGCCCGCAAATGGAAGCGGCTGTCTGCCTCCCAGTCCGCACAGGAGAGATCAGGCTGTTATATGCCATGAGCGAATCCAGCCAATAGAGATCAAACATAAACATAGACTTCTTCAGGAAGGGATCTCGCCACGCTGCATCCAAATGTGCCAATCGATACACAACCGTTGAGGAAGAAAAAGTGAGAGAATAGCAGGAATAGCATGATTGGGCTCAGCCTACAGGATAATCCCACACGCTTAAGAAATTCTGAAAGCAGACATTTTCCAGGCTGGTTTCAAGATGCCTTTTTCTGAAAAGCTGCTGTTGGATACGGGACGCTGTGGGACTGAGTCATTAGGCTGAAGTGGGACTAGCTTTGTAACCGCGTTTTGGCAGCGGCGTGCGTGTGTGTGAAATGTGCTGCAGCAGCACATTTGGAAAAATGTTGAAAATGTCCACCCCGAGACAAACCCAGCCCGAGGACAGACCTGAGGACAGACCTGAGGACAGACCCGAGGACAGACCTGAAAGATAAAAGACGCTCCGCAGGGAGCGCGTGGTCCTGAATAAAGCAGAGTTGTTTTGGTTGCTAGGAGATTGGCAAGAGGAGGAGTTCCCGGGGCTGCCAGCTTGCAGGCCAGTCTCAGCGTGAGATGGAGCGCCCCCGCCTCAGAAATAAATTGCGTTCGTGGCGTGAGATGTATTGCCATCGAAGGAAGGGAAAAAAACTCGGCGTGACAGTCTGAGACAGCCTGCAGGTGTGAGTCTCATGCCAAAAGCATGACAGTTGGCAACCCTGGGAGCGGTTATGTTTGGCCAATTGCTTGGAAATAAAGGAAGAGTGGAAAACTTGAGGCCTTAATTCAATCTTAAGTCCATCTCTCTCTCTCTCTCTCTCTCTCATATTCCCTTTTGTCTAGTGCCTTGGTTATGTTATGTCATGTTTGTTTGGACGATCTTTAATCATCTGGCTTCTCGTTAATAAGTTTCTCAGTGTTGAATACTACTTAGTCCACTCTGTGGTTCGGTGGAGCCGCTGCTGAATGCCTTTTGAAATCAATCCACTTTCAAGTGGCTGTTGATGATTGGGGTGAACCCACCATGATGTGAACACTCGCCCCCTAATTAACCTGTGGTGGCTGTCATGATGGCCTGCGGGAAACATTCCATTGAAAGGTGCTCTTTCTACCTATTTCTCTAGGTCCTCATCTGGCTTCCCTGCCTCTATTTGTGGTCAGTAATCTTTCTTTGCAAATACTTTTGTGGTCTCAAGGTATTTCAATGGTTCCTAATAAGATTAAGTGTGTGTGTGTGTGTGTGTGATTCTAAATGTTTGTGTTAGAGTCTACCAGACGTGCTTCATTAAGTAATGGAACTGTGGAAGTGAGGTGGCTCAGGAGAGACGGAAGATAATAAAAGGTGAGATTTAGTGTGCGCACGCTAATGACAAAAGGAACAAGATGAACCATCTTTTGCTCTCAGAAGAAACTGTGCTGCTGGAGAGGTAACACCTGCACCTCTCCCTCTCTCCTGTCTCTCTCTCCCCTGTCTCACTCCTGTTTCCCTCTCCTCTGTCTCTCTCTCCCCTGTCTCACTCCTGTTTCTTTGAGCTCTGACTAATATTTCATACATTCTTGTCATGTCATGTCTCAGAATCCCCACAAAGGCTCACATCTCTCATGTCTTCTCTCTCTGTGCGTGCTCAGTCTTCACGTGTTGTCTGCCGGACTTCTGTGGGTTTGACTTCAACAGAGTGGCCATCGTGGCTGTGGATCTCTGGGAAAAATAGAATGGAACCATTCAAACTGTCCGTGGGAACGCAGCCAAGCAGCACAAACAGCAGAGCACAGTGTCCAGAGTGCACTCAACCTTAGACTGGAGGGCCGCTCTGATGACCCCTGCTGTATTCACATGGCTTCAGGAGATGTCACATGGTGTCCAGAGAAGTGTTCAGTCCAGTGTTCAGACTTCACCTGGAGGCTGGTCCAGAGATGCCCCCCATCCCCCCCCCCCCACACACACACACATACACACACATACTGAAATCAAGGTGCAAAAGCTTGTACATCCAAACAGAATTGTTTTTTAGGAGCGCTGAGTAGAAAGGTGTTTCTTGTAAGTATTTGTATTCTTTCAAGTATATTTGGTCTCTCTTTTTCTCCCTGTTTTATCTGGCATTTCTCTCTCTCTCTCTCTCTCTCTCTCTCTCTCACTCGTTCACTCACACCATGCTTACACATCGTCGTTCTTTCATGTGGATTTCTACAAAGCGCTGGAGTCCCAGCATAACCCAGTGTGCGATGCAGAGGGGACAGCATGACTTTCTCTCGTGTTTATCGCCCCCCTCCTCCTCCTCCTCCTCCTCCTCCTCCTCCTCTTCCTCCCTCTCTCTTGTTTCTGTTTGAAGTTGCACCTCAGCGAGGATTTGATGTTATTTCCCCTCCTTGAGTCCAATCCCGTGCTGTCTGGCGGATTTCGCTCAGGTGCTCTCTGCTTTCATTTCTCTTTGATAGTCTTCCTGTCTTTCCGAGCTTGCCAACCTCTTCTGACGTTCCCTCGCCGTTTCACTTTAAGATGCTGTTTTTTTCCGGCCGGGCGTCCGTCCACTGCGGTACGGACGACTTGAATAAATAAATGGGAGCCATGGGCCATGGCCTGCACTGCAACCCCCCCCCCCCCACACACACACACACACACACACACACACAGACACAAACCCCACACACACACACACGTGCTTGCTTCCATGTGCTTTTAAACAAAGTTGAGCTACTCACGCCCATCCCACCTGTGCCACCAAGCGGAGAACGTCCGTCATGAGTTTACCCGAGGTCATTTACTGGCTGATTTCAGTAGATCAAACACAGCTCAGTTGAAGGGGTGCATTGATTTCAGAGCTTATTCAGGAACAGATATGAGGCCCTGACCTGAAAGAAATAGACTGGCAATTTTTGTCAAGTGTATATAGACCTTATAATATACCAGTCAAGTGTATATAGACCTTATAATATAGACCATATAATAAGCTGAATTCCTAACAATGTTTAGCATTACCCCTTGTGCTTGTGTAACATTTGGCTCGCTATGCGGAGTTGAACATGGCCCTCTGGTCCGCACAGACAGAAGATGAGGAGAAACCGAGCAAGGTCAACGTGGTGTTTGTTCACTGGCCCAGTGCTGCTGGTAAAAGCTACCGTTAGCTGCCTCTCTGCATCTCTTTCTGTGGCATTGCCGTGAGGGGGGGAGGGGTGTGAAGGTCACACCTGGTACTATCGGTTTCTCTGCCACGTCCTGTGAAGCACCCTCCCGCTCAGGTGAGTCTGAAGCACGCCTCACATGTACATATGCTCACACACATACACACACACACACACACACACACACACCCCACGTCTCCCAAGCAGACACCTCCATAAGGCTGAGGTGTGAGAGCAGGCTGTCATGTGTGTTTGTGTGCGTGAGAGAGAGAGAGAAAAAGAGAGAGAGAGAGAGAGAGAAGAAGGAGAGTTGATGGAGGTGAAGAATGAGGATGGGCGGGGGAGTGGTGCTGCTGGCACAGATTCTGATTGACCTAATTATAGGCCGGCACTGCCAACCAATCAGAGAAGAATAGAGAGAGAGAGAGAGAGAGAGAGAGAGAGAGAGAACGTGGAAAGAGTGGTAGTAATGTGTGGCCTGTCACTCACCCCCCCTCTCTTGACACTGCCAACTGGTTGGAGAAGGATGGAGAGAGAGAGAGAGAGAGAACATGGAAAGAGTGGTAGTAATGTGTGGCCTGTCACTCCCCCCCTCTGACACTGCAGGAGCAGAGATGCTGGTGGTAGGGGTGGGTGGGTGGGGTGGTGGGGGGTTGTTGGTCAGAGGGGAGCTGAATGGCAGATTCGGGCTAATTAAGGCTGCGGTGTCAGGTTGCACTAAGCCTCCCTGTGGATATGCTGTGTCTCTCTCTTACATACATAAACACACACACACACACACACACACACACACACACACACACACACACACACACAAATACGCATTTTTGACAGACATACATAGTCTGGTTGTTCACATAGACTTCACAGCCATGAAACACACAAAACTGCACACTCAGACTCAGACACTGCTTGTTACTGCGTCACCCACTCGCCAAAAACTCCATTGATCAACATCCTGCTGAGTCGCTCCTGTTGGGGCAGAGGCCAGCGAACGTCCAGTATTACATGAGATGTACTGATGGTCATCATGTGGGCTGGTTCAGCCGCAGCGAGGGCACTTCCTCAACAGCAGAGGAGTTAGCAGCTAAAACAAAACAAGCAGAAACCAAAAGACAAAAAATAAACTTTTCACGTGTGCAGCCCTCGAGTTCTCAAACCCCAGCCAGCTCATTTGGGTCCAGCATATGCCTTGCTGTTCTTTACTTGAGTGGGATGCCGTGAGAATGCAAAACATTTTTTTGAAAATGCTTGGGTAGAGCTTGAGGGAGGTGGACTGCAGCTGGTCAGCGCCGAAAGAGAACGGCCGAGGAGCGGAGGCGTTCGGAGCAGTGTTCATCTGGCGGCCCGTGGGGATCAAAACAAACAAAAAGCCTCTTCTCTTACTGTAGCCCTGTTCCATCTGGGTTTATCACACAGCAAAATTAGAACCAGTCTCAAAATAAGCAGATGGGTTATTTAATGGACCTGTAAGAATACTAAATATGTCTTCTACTCTTGATTGGTAAACTTCAATAGTTGGTATTTTACAGAAAATGAGGTCAAATTCTCATATTTATTTAATACTCTAATACATTTTGAATGTTTTTCTATTAAAAAGCATACATACATTATCAATCTGGTGCAAAGAACGTGACATACATCTGAGAGCATTTCTGCTTATTTGGCCAGGTTCCTGTACATCCGTTGTCCCTAGTCCTGAACTAGAAGAGAACTATTATTATTGGAGCTCTCCATTAGGGAAAAACCCTTTAGTCTAGGATTATGCTACATCCATGTATGTGAAACAGGTTCATTAACATATTTACACTGAGTGCAACATAGTATTTACGCTATTCTGTACTTCAGCCTTACTTCACTGATAGTCTCTACATTATACATCTATAGTGTTTTATTTGAAATGTCCGTTCAAGTCCCATAGGAATGACTTCATTGATTGCATGAAGCATCACCAGCAGGCCCATAGGATATTGCCTCCAAACTATATGTCATCATCATTATAGTCACTATCATTCCAGCCCAGACTGTCTGCGCTCTTTCCCAGGACTCCCAGGGAGTCTTTGTGGCGTCTCATCCCTAATCAGATTGCAGGTGCTGCTGTAAAGATTAAAGGTGCAGTGTTGTTGGAGCAGCGCACGCGTTCGCTCAGTCTCCTCCACGGCCTCTAACACATACCCTTCCGAGGCGCCTCCACGGCCTCTAACACGTTACGTACCCTTATAAGGCGCCTCCACGGCCTCTAACACGTACCCTTCTGAGGCGCCTCCACGGCCTCTAACACGTTACGTACCCTTATAAGGCGCCTCCACGGCCTCTAACACGTACCCTTCTGAGGCGCCTCCACGGCCTCTAACACGTACCCTTCTGAGGCGTATATATTTTCTGCTCGTGTGTTTGTTTGTGGTCGGAGGTTTTTTTTTCTCTCTCTCCTTCCGCCTCCTCGCATTTGTGTTTCCACAAGGGAGTTCCTCATGAATATAAGAAATGAGAGAGATGGGAGAGAGAGAGAGAGAGAGAGAGAGAGAGAGAGAAAGGGGAAAGAGTAGCTGTTCTGATACCCCATGGTGCGACTGAAAGGGAAAAGTGTTCTCTGTCCCCCTTGTCTATTACTCATCTGCAGCGGTTGGCAGTGACACAGACTGCTGTTCTGCTGCAAAGTTAGCATGCGCTGAGAAGAAGGTGGTTTTTCGGGGAGACGGAGGCGGAATATGGATGTGTTTTCCTGCATTGTAAACACTTTTATATGGGACTCCTCCATTGCCTCTCTCTCTCTCTCTCTCTCTATTCCTGTTCTTGACTGACTCTCCAAACTCTTTCTACAATTCTTTCTATTTCTTCCATGAATTTTCAATTTCCCCCTCTCTTCTTATTATAACCTCTCTCACACATATTCACCACTTCCCCATAACCTCTGTTACACACACACACACACATGCACACACACACACACACTCTCTCACACACACACACACACACACACTCACACACACACACACACACACACACACACACTCTCTCACACTCTCTCTCACACACACTCACACACACACACTCACACATACACACTATAGTTGTCATCTTATGCAATAGATAGTTCCAATTTCATTTTTCTTTCCCCAGATCACATTGTAATGTTTTCATACTCCTGCATATCCCTCCCCCTCTCTCTCCTCTCTCTCTCTCTCTCTCTCTCTCTCTCTCTCTCTCTCTCTCTTTCCCTGCAGCCCAGACTGATTGCCCTGGACCCCAGTCTGAGAGGCTCAGGCCCGTCGACTGTGATCATTACTCAAGGATATGGGAATTCTATACGGCGCAGTCAGACACCAGGCACCACGGAACACTCACACAGTCAGGCAGCCAGGCATTAGAGAGGCTTGCTTTCCTCACAAACTTCACAGAGATATCTTTTAAAATTGCTGTGCATGTGAAATTCACTGATCAAATTACGTTGACTAATGGGGAGGCCTAACAGCAGCAGTAATCATTGTGTTGTATAAAGATACTGAGTGTATATATATATATGTGCTCATGGAATGGTGTGCATTTGTGCTCATGGAATGGTGTGGAAGGATATTGTTGCAGTTTGCTCTAGGAGTATTTCTCTTATTGCTTCATGAGCAGTTCCACAGCACACAGGGTGTTAGAAACAGTACTGTATGTAATGCAGAGCACTGGCATGGAGAGCCATCAGAAACTGCTCATGAAAACCATTAGTGTTGAGGCCATTAGACTTTACACCATCCAGTCTACGCTCTAATGGGGCCCAGCATTTAATGAAAATTGGCAGAGTATTGGTTGAGTATTGGCTTTCAGAAGTGGTCTCTGGCTTCCCCTGAAGATGTCTCCTCTGAAGGCCATTCAGAAGTGGTCCCAGCAGCCAATGAATAAGCCCCGTCTCTGCCTCCCCTCACACTTGTCTGTCCCTGAAGGGGTTCTCATGTGCTCAGCGCCGGGCATGGCTAAGGCTGCGGTTCTGTGGTTCTGCGCGTGCAGCCTGTTCCCCCTCGACAGACGGAGCCTAATTTCCATGATGTCAGACATGAGGTAAGCGTTCCCCCTGGAGAGTCGGGGGGGGAACCGGCAGCAGCGGTCCACCTGCTGGCACAGTATGCTCCCTCACTCTGTCACTACATGGTACTCGCATGCACTCAGTCACATCCACTAACTCACACACACACACACACACACTCACACTCAGGTTGTATTACCTAACACACACACACACACACACACATGTGTGCTAACATACACACACACACACACTCAGGTCATATTAGCTAACACACACACACTCAGGTCATATTAGCTAACACACACATACACTCAGGTAATATTAGCTAATACACCTACACACAAACTCATACTGTATACACAGGCAACACACATATTATACACAAACTCATATACTGAACATATATGTCATGTAAGCCATTACAGTTTTTCTCGATCGTTTTGATACCTGTGTCAACTCTGAAATCACGTTCTCAAAACAGATAACACCCTTGTCTGAACAAAAGCACTCTGGACAAAATGACACATTTTGCTTGCAAAAGGCTGTTACTCTCTCAAAACACTTAAAACATGCAGCAAAAGCAAATCTTGCCTTCAAACACTACAACTTGTTGCCAATTCAAAAACACTCTTTAATCAATCATTACACACTAGACAACAAAATGCAAAATCTAGTTATCAAAATGAACAAAAACTATGAAAAGACAAAATGTACTGAATAAAAAAATAATTTATTAATTCCTCCCAAGATGTAACTGCCATTGACATGTAAGACATACAGTAAATACCTAGCAAGATACAGTAAATGTCATTTTGGTTTTGAGCAACATATACTCCCATCCAGACAATGTATTTTCCAGGGAAGACCTTGAATATTTCAGGAAAACAATGCCAAAATTAATTCTGCACATATTTAAATAGTATTTCTCCACAGAGGAAGAGTCCAGGTGCTAAAATGGCCCGTCTGCAGTCCAGATTTGTCTAATTAGGTGCCTAATGGAAAGACTAAGAATACCCCATGCTGTTGAGCAACTGAAATCCTATCGGGACGACGGGGAGTAATGGGACAACATTTCACTCTCAAAACTCTAGTAACTGGTCTCCTCCCCTGAATTTCCCCTTGGGGATCAATAAAGTATCTATCTATCTATCTATCTATCTATCTATCTATCTATCTATCTTTCAGTTCCTAAACATTTACAATATTTTGTTACTGTAATTGAAGAGTTGAAGCAGCACAGTGGTAAACATGCTCCTGTCCCAACTTTTTTTTAAACATGTTGCTGGCATCAAATTCAAAATGAACATATATTTTCCATGAAATAGTCCAAATTTTCATTTTCAACATTTGATATATTGTCTATGTCCTTTTTGCTGATAAATATTGGTTTACGAGACTTGTATATTATCACATTCTGTTTTTATTTGCATTTTACACAATGTCCCAACTTTTTCTGTTTTGGGGTTGTATATAATGAATGATTGCTGATTGAAGAATTGTGCAAAGGAGTTTCACACAGGTGTATCAGAGATTCATAGCCTGACGAGCCAGACCCACATTACAGTTTTTCTCGATCGTTTTGATACCTGTGTCAACTCTGACATCACGTTCTCAAAACAGTTAACACCCGTGTCTGAACAAAAGCACTCTGGACAAAATGACACATTTTGCTTGCAAAAGGTTGTTACTCTCTCAAAACACTTAAAACATGCAGCAAAAGCAAATCTTGCCTTCAAACACTACAACTGGTTGCCAATTCAAAAACACTCTTTAATCAATCATTACACACTTGACAACAAAATGCAAAATCTAGTTCTCAAAATGAGCATTTTTGTTATGTCTGTTCCATTACTTTCTCATTTTTCTGGTATCAGAAAAAAACTGTGAAAAGAAAAAATGTACTGAATAAAAAATAATTAATTCATTCCTCCCAAGATGTAACTGTCATTGACGTGTAAGACATACAGCAAACACCTGGCAAGATACTGTAAATTTCATTGAACTACAACTTTCATCAAAATAAACCTACAGTATACACTTTTTGTACTGTTTTCTCCACCAAATAGGCAATACAGTACTTTGTCTAAATGTGCATTAGATCCATACTTGCAAATAGCAACACAAAACAGACATCTCTTATGTAAAATGAATGATTGCTGATTGAAGAATTGTGCAAAGGAGTTTCACACAGGTGTATCAGAGATTCAGACTTATGCAAGGAATCTATACCACCTGTGAAAAGATGTTTTCCTTTTGGTTTAGCATGGGAAAACCAATAGAGTTTGGGGCTTTTGAATGACACCTGTGCTAACTGTTTTGCAAAAGGGTGTGAGAAATGTGTGAACCCAATGAAAATGTGTGAACACATTCGCAAGAGATTACTTCTGCTGTGCAAAGACAGTAGTCATGAAGACCAAGTGGGTTCCTGTTTACTTAAGCAGGTAAAATCAATTGAGAAAAACTGTAAAATGTAGGGTCTGGGCACTCACCGTTCGCAGTGCTCAGTCCGAGGGGCGGGATAATCGGTTGTCTTTCAAATTCCCTCTGCACGCAATAGGACAGCGGCAGCGCTATGAGTCCCATGCATTTCCCACCAGCGGAGCTAGTTGGCTAGTTCAAACGTTTGCCATCTTATATGTTTTCAAGTAGCAGGGAATTCAAGCCAAACCGTTGCAACTTTGCCATCAATCATTATGTTAAGCCCACCTAACGACTCTATACACGATTTCATTGGCCTGATTAAGTTTCGATTTCTGGAGCTCACAAGCCAACAGAGAGTTCCTAGACTAGCCCTGGCAGCAAATGTAATTTGCTGCCGCTAGGGGCGCGTCTAGATTTCTAGGCTAAGAGATTCAGACTTATGCAAGAAATGTATACCACCTGTGAAAATATGTTTTCCTTTTGTTTAGCATGGGAAAACCAATAGAGTTTGGGGCTTTTGAATGACACCTGTGTTAACTGTTTTGCAAAAGGGTGTGAGAAATGTGTGAACCCAATGAAAATGTGTGAACACATTCACAAGAGATGACTTCTGCTGTGCAAAGAAAGTAGTCATGAAGACCAAGTGGATTCCAGTTTACTTTAGCAGGTAAAAGCAATCGAGAAAAAAAACTGTAATGTATATTTACATGTGCTGACGCATGAAGTAACGAGCCTTTTCAGATATACTGTATAAGTAGATGAATGCATATGGATACATTCTAATACTACACACACATATGCATAGTTCTGGAAAAAAATAAGAGACCACTGCACATATGGTTCCCATTACATACTGTACATACATACATACATTCTCCAGCTCTGTCATCTCTTTATCTTCCTCTGTTTGCTTCTTGCTCTGTCTCCCTCTCCCTCCCTCTGTCTCTCTCTCTCTCTCTCTCTCATCATCATCCTTCTCCTCCTCCTCCAATCCCAAACAGCGCTGGATCATCTCCAGCATCTCCCGGGCTTCCCAGCCCACTCTCCCCACGCTCCCATAATGCCTCCCTCACCTCCCATCTCAGGCCCTCTTCCTGTCTCCGCCACTGCAACTTCCTGTTCATCACGCTCGCTCATGCATCTTTCATGCGAGGGCTGCGGGAGAGTGCTGCTGGGCTCTCATCAATGATTCACCGCAGACGAGGATTCTGGGAAAAGAGGGGGGGGGGGCTCACTGCAGGGCGCATGACCCACACAGCTGTTCCTCCTCTGGGGCCAGCTTGGCACAGGGGAGATGGAGAGGGGTCTGGGGATCTGCATGGCACTCTCGTTGATGCCATCATAACCATTCATGCCAGCAGAGAGTGAATGGAAAGCCAGGAAATGGCAGCCAGGTGCTTACGCAACCCGTCCACACCTCCGAGTTCTCCTCGCGGCTCTTACCGCTGCAGCTCTCAGTAGGATGCATGCTCTGCCCTCTGACCTGTCAGAAGGAAATCACTGTGAGTGTTTACCAGTAATCAATAAGTAATGCTTCCGACTGGAAGCTTTAGGAAGAGTGTTTTCTAGACATGCCTCCTGTTCCTCGTTCCCACAGGAAATTTAAAACTCCACTTACCTCTTCCACAGTGGTGTTTGAAACAGACTCATCTTGGCCTCCCAAATCATTAATTCCCGTATTGCCTGGTTGCAAACACATGGCTTAGGCTAGTTTGTTAAGATCTCTTAACCACTCTGTATAAGGAGTTTCAGCACCCTGGACAGCTACTCTAAGGATAAATGCTTTCTGTGTAGGTCTCAATGATGGCATGTCCGTGCAGTTCTAAAGAAGAAATACATGCAACTGCACCCTTGCCTCTGTGTGTCATTATTGACAATGGTGTGTGGCACCATGCTATGGGCTAGCATCAGCATTACTGTGTTCTGTGTCAGACGTTAAGTGATTGATGGCTTGAGTCACTGACACCAACAAGAGTCTTTGGTTCGGGTCGCTATGGTCATTTTCTCACTCCCTGATGACACTTACGCATGTGTTGCAACATTTCCAATGCATCTCTCTTGTTGAGACAGTGACCCTGGTGATGCAACCACACCGCCATCTCACAACCCGACTCTGCATAGGATGACCTCATTCATGTTTTACAGCTAGCAGTCGCTACGCTAACTCATTATCCGACATGCATCTGGCCCAGGAGCCTACAGGGGGCTAGTCATCACAGGCCATGAACACAGCTCACACAGCCTCTGAGACTGAACTCTGTGAGAGAGAGAGAGAAAGAGAGAGTTCCCTCTCTCCCTTTGACAGTTGAAGCAGCGCATCTTGGCTTGGTGTGCTCCAGTTTTGGCCCCTCAGCTTTAAATGCCTTTCTCTCTGTGGTGAGTTGCTAATTCTTTGCATTGAGTGAAATGCCCACAGATCCACTCGCCTGAAACATGTGATATTTTAAATCATAAGCAAGACTTGCACAAAAGCAAGTCTAGGCATGTGCATATGTGTATCTGAACCCATTACTCATGCCAGTTGTCCGTTTGTCCCATATAATGTATATTGTATTGTATATGTAATTTATGTATGTGCTTTATTTCTATATTATACAGTGTGTATAACAGCCCTTTGTGGATACTATTAATCATCTTGGTTATTGGCTTGGTTTATTGTCTTGGTTGGTTGTTTTTGAGTTCAGGAGTATCAGGGTCGTATTCAAAAGCAAATGCTGTGTATGCTGAGGAGACACTGCTTGAGAAACATGGGAGGAAAATAAATGTTGGTCTGCCTCTAGTAGTCTGATTGTATGGCGGTTTTGTACACCCTTGAGTAGCCAAATTCATCTGTTTCTTAATGCACTGTGGTGAATTATTCATTCTTGTGTGCACACATGTTTGGAACATTATTGCCTTTCCTCTAGGTATAAAAACAGTGTGTGTGTGTGTGTGTGTGTGTGTGTGTGTGTGTGTGTGTGTGTGTGTGTGTGTGTGTGTGTGTGTGTTGGCATTTGTTGTTGTTGTTGTGTGTATGTGTGTGTGTGTGTGTGTGTGTGTTGGCATTTGTTGTTGTTGTTGTGTGTATGTGTGTGTGTGTGTGTGCATATGTGTGTGTGTGTGTGTGTGTGTGTGTGTGTGTGTGTGTGTGTGTGTGTATGTGTTGGCATTTGTTGTTGTTGTGTGTATGTATGTGTGTGTGTGTGTGTGTGTGTGTGTGCATATGTATGTGTGTGTTGGTATTTGTGTATGGGTATATATATTTTCTATATTTGTGTGTGTGTGTGTGTGTATATATGTGTGTTTGTAGTTATGTGCCATTAAATTTCATTAGGTTCCATATGTTTCATATGCATATGACAAACACTGGCCCTCAGGCCCCCATTACTGAGTGTTATTGATGGCCTGAGCACCTGGTGATGTGTAATGCACCTGCTCACTGCCAAGAGACGACTAAATCAACTGAGCCTTCTTTGTCTTTATTCCGTTTCTTGTTCTTTTGATTGCTTAGATCTCAAGACTGAGCTCGGATTTTTTATCTAGTTTATCTTTATCACATTCGGTGCAAAATTAAAATCTAAAAATAGCTTGGTTGAAACTGATACTACAGGTTGGTTAGAAAAGCTTTGTTCACGTAGCTGAAGAGAGCTTCAAAAACGCATGATGCATAAAAGGTTCGGGCGGTTCTTCTGTAGTACAGCATGACCTAAAAATCTCCTCTATGAGCAGGTGTTGTGTTTTTTTGTTTGTTTATTAAGATATGAGTGTTGTTTTCATCTAGAGCCATGCGTCTGTGAGTGTCTCACTCATGTCCCCCCCCCCCCCATCCCCTCCAGGAAGAGTTGGAGAATGGAGTATAGACTGCAGAGTGGCAGCTCCACATCCTGAAAGTTGACACTAGGACACTGCGGTGACCTTGAGTCTGTGACAGCTTTCAGACGCTTCGTTCTTCTGATGGAGGTACATCAAATAACCAACCTGTAAGCCTTACATGATAATAAATGACAGCCAGAGACATTATTTGCAAATACTGCATGTCGATGACATAATGGTAAATAATGTCACTGGATATAACGTTGTGTAGCTCTCAAATGGCCATTGATCTAAATGCCTTTTGTCATTCTTAAATTTGAAGTGCTCTACCTCGGTCTTATCTGTGTTGTCGGCACTTTAGATTCACTGTGAGGTTTCGTCATATAGAGTAGACAGTTGCTAATGCAAACCAGTGCATTGTGAATGATGGCCACCGTGCTGAGCAAGGCCTTATGGAAGCATCCTGAGTCAGAACTGCAAAGTGCTCCGCTCCACCACAGCGTTTTGCTTAAGCGGCATTATGCTAACAAGGCATTAGCTGGCGTAGTAAGCAGCAGCCAGGTGATTATGACATCACAGCCATTGACTGGCATTCTGTTGTGGCCACACGGTGATGTTCATTGGTGGGTGGGCCCATGGAGTGGTGTAGATATGGCACGCCCCCCAAACACGGCGCACACACAGCACGTTAAGACCGGCGTTACAACCATCCATCTATTGGCTACAGTCAGCTGACCTAAATGATGGTGACACAGATTGTTCTGCAGAATAAAAACAGAGAGAGAGAGAGAGAGACAGAGGGAGAGAGAGGGAGAGAGAGAGAGAGAGCATAGGACCAGTGCCGAGTCATTAAATTCCATATTATGACCTTGAGGCCTTTCATTATGGGCTTTGGCCTCTTGTGTAACCCTTGGACACTGAAGATGGACCATAGACTGACAAGGTCACAATTGTCATTTCCGAATCGCCAATCGCTACACTCACTAGATGCAACAGTGAACTCCAATGTCAAGTTTAATCTGCCCCATGTAACACGATGGGGATCTAAACAAACCTAAGAGTACCACTGCACTGCCACTCAGTGCAACATGACATCTTGGCCCCTAGAATAAGAAAACAGCAACATGTCTGAGGAGAGCTGCAGGGCAGCGGTTGCTTTAGAGGCAGAGAGAGAGAGAGAGAGAGAGATGTAATGTATGATGCATGATGTTTTGTTTTCTGTCTTTACACACTACTACGAACATGTATGCTTTGGCAATACAATTTTTTGTTATGCCAATAAAGCTCAATTGAATTGAATTGAATTGAGAGAGAGAGAGAGAGAGAGACAGAGAGAAAGAGAGAGAGACAGAGAGAGATGCTGTAAACATTATTAGTCAGGGAGGTAGCTGCACCACATCACTGCACCATGTCTCACACAAACAAACTGGGCTGGCTGGCTGCTAACTGTTTGCATGATGTATGAGTGGTGCGAGAGCATTGCGTCTGTCGTCCTCGTTGTTGTTGGCCGGTTGTCTGATGATCAGAGAGAGAGGGATATGACGAGGCGTTTTCCTGCTCCCTCTGCGGTGTCATCATCCTCATCAATAGCAGCCGCCGCAGCAACAGTGGCGATGCAGCACACGGAGAGCGCTCCCTCCGTCACTCACACAGGCACAACAAAAGAGCCGCCACTGGCGCGTAATTCCGCAGTCAGCGAGAAGGGGGTCAGCACCGTCCACCTTCCTGACACAGAAACACACCGTCGCATCCCCTCGCCACAGCGGTGCAGAGGAACACAGACGTGCTCCACGCGTTTCCACGGCAATGCCCTTTGACCTTCAGATGAGTTGTGCAGCCAGCCACCTGTCTGTCATAAGAAGGTCCTCTACCAAAACTGACAAAACTGAAATGTTTTCCTCTTTGTGTCTTAGTTTGTTTTTGTTTTTAAATCTGTTTTCACTTCCTTATTCACTCACATGCAGCACATACACACTTTATCTGTCTGGTGTAAAGGCTCAATGAATCCAGGAATAAAATATATTATGTATCACAATTTTATTACAAAAATTAGATCTTTTTATCTTTTCAGTGGTGCCATGCTTTGAGCATATAACAATACGGTAAAAAAGACCCGACCTGGAAGGATAGTAAAAGCAGTTGTCGACGATGCTGTTGCAGCATTTTGTCAGTCATGCTGTTACTACACAGAGAACATTCCTAATACAGTGTACAAACACTTGCCAATACACATCATGTCCTTTAACAAATCGCCGCTAAGTACATTGAATAGAGTTACGACAATTTCTCTCTCAAAGAAAGTAAATCATACATAGAATTATGCAAATGAAAAATGAAAATGTGCTGAATATCTGTACCAGTCCAAGGCACCCAGGCTTGTAGCATGTTGGCAATTTTAGACATTCTTACAGAAACACGTTGAAGCAGACAACGAGAACAAGTAAAGTAGGTGCAACCCGTCATTGCATCGTCCTTCATCCTCTGGCGTCTACCACGCAAGACAGTCACAGTGCAAGTGGCATGTACTGAACTCTTCTGTGTGTTTGTAATTCGTGTGCTATGTTTTCGTGTGCTATTTTGTGTGCTATGTTCACTCTTTTGCGAGACTATATTCTGTGCATTGCATGTTGTGGAACTGTTGCAAGGTGTCTCTATAGTGAATGGCTTTAGGCTCTAGCCTAATGGGACTCTGCTGCTGGAACTGATGGTGTAATTGGGAGTACTGAGGTGATAGGCTTTTGGCATTGTCGCTGTAGCCAATGACTAGCTGTTGAGCTTGGGTGTGGCTTCACCTGTCCACCTGGAACACGATTTCCTCTGGGTTGTAATGCTGGAGCCAATCAAGGGAGTCCAAATACCCTTTCTTGCTGCCAGTATGGGGAGGACCAGACTAGGAGAGGAGCACCAAGGGGGGGCATCTGACCGCTATTCCCTTTGGCTGTCTCTAAGGACCGGTTCCCTTTTGTTTCCAGAGCCAAACGAGGAGGCCAAGGGGCTTGTTTGACTCCAGAGGGCTCGACAGCTGAGACTGGATCTGACCTTGTGGTGTTCTCATTTTCCTGGTCAGCAGAAGGGAGCTGACCAGGATGGACCTAGGACTGGGGGCAGGTGGCACAGGTTGTGCTGCCTTTGTCTGGTGGGGACTGGTGGGCTAATGCCACTTTAGTGTGCTTATGCTGCTGTGTTGCTGTGCTCAATTAAGTTTGATGTGTTCTTACATCTACTGGGGTTCTTGCACGGATCTCACTTGTGTGCTCCTGGGTTTTATCATAGCTTTCTCACCTTAGTACCCAGAGAATCATCGGTAGGGTGCTGTGCTGTCCTGCCTACCACCTTGGCCAAGTCTTTGTATTAATAAACGAATTTATGAACATATCTGTCTACTGTGGTGCAATTTGGGAGGTCTAACCAGTTCGGGAGTTGTAGCCCCCCCACGACACAAGTTCCGGAGAGGTTGGGGTGCCATTAAGTGCAGTAATGAAACTCTTTGTAATCTTTCTCAGATACTGTCCTTTGGACTGTCGGCTTTGATCTCTGAATCAAGAAGGAGGCGATGATTTCCGCACTGTCTTGAGATATTGTCCAACGTACAGTAAGGCTTAAGATGCCCAGCTGCCGGTCCAAGAAAAAAAAAGCGAAACCAAAGCTTGAGTGCGCTTGCAAAAAAATAAAACGAACTCCGAATCAAAAAGTAATCAATACCAACACTGTCTCACTGAGGTTTCCAAGACATATGACAGGAAAATATATTTTTTTCAAGACCAAAAACGTTTGTTTGTTTTGCACATAAATACTTAATTATGTATAGAAATCCCAGCTTTTCGCTTACCTTTTTAAATCAATGTTAAGTTTTGTTCTTTTTTTTATCAACGTCAAATGAAGACAAGAAAGACAAGCTCAGAAACACGTATCTCGTACTGGCGTTTTCTGTTTGCCGTAGTGCAGTTCAGTTGAGTTGACGACAAGGCTCAAACGGCCATTTCGTTGTTCCACCGAATACTTCGATTTTGGCCTCCGACCATGCAAAGACGCTTCCCACCTGCGCTCTGTTGTTGCAGGTGGCCAGGTTGTAAATCTCTCCCGTTGACAGCTTACGGTCCCACACGTTAAAATTGGCCAGCTCCCCAACAAAAGCTTGTGTTGCATCGAAGCCTCCTCCCAGTGAATCCTACGAGGTCCAAAAAATACAGAAAGAGTCAGTTAGGCATCCGTATTAAAGAATCATTCCAAGTCAGCCGTCACCATGTCATCATTATACGTTTGATTTTACATAGATTAGTAGTCTATACATAGAGGTGCAAAGCATGTTTCATTCTTCTATATCATTGTAGGGTAATGCATCGTCCCAGACGCATATAATGAGCGTTGAGCTTTTTCTGCTAGGGGATAGATAGGCTACACCACTAGGTCAAGTTATCGCAGTTTTCCTTTGCTTAAAATCCTCAATTAGATTGCCAGGTTATCTGACAGCCGCTTCAAGGTCTAAATGATCTAATTACGCAGCGCGAAAAGCGCACGTTCTGAACATGAATATAGTTCCCTGCCCTTGGGTATCCGTTATCAGATGTCAGCGTTCAGAAATAACGTTTCACATTAGGCTAAAGACACACTGACATTTTATATACAGTAATCAGATTCGGGAGGAAAGAACGTATCCTGGAGCAATGTAAGATATCATGGTAAAGATATTCACTCTCGCCATCTCTCACCTGCTCCTGTCCTAGAACAAGCACTCCATCCGGTTTGATGGGGTGGTAAGGGGCCAGGTTTTCTCCGTTGCCACGCAGCACCCCGTCCTGGAAGGCTTCCCACACTCCGTCTCTTGTAGTCCAGGTGACACAGATGTGATGCCACTTGTCATCGTTAATTTGAAAAGGTAGTTTTGCCACCTGCATTAGAAAAGGTGTTCGGTGTGGTTAGTGGGGTACTATGGTTAGCATGCTACACGTTCAAACGTGCAATAATATCTCTTTAAGGCTGGCCTTTTATGTCCTTTTCAATGTATAGACATTTCGCAGTGATTACCTTGTCATTGATGAGAATTTCCATAGGGTTATTGCCCCACTCAATTAAAACCAGCTCGTTGGCCTGCCCCGGGACCGCGTAGGAGAATGGAGTGCCAACGCCTGGCGACGCACTGGATTTGATCCACATGCATAGGGTGAATGCATACATCTCCGGCAAACTTTTCTTGACCTTCGCATACATGTAGTTGGTTCGGAGAGGGAAATTGAGTTGGAACTTGTCCAGTGGTCTGTTGCCTTTTGGACCTGCAATCAGTGGTGAAAACGTACAAGTCTGTCAAGCATTTATTATCCACCAGGAATATGGCAGTCCAGTACCATGCTCTCAAATCACGGTCAAGTTTAAACTACCCCCCCCCACACACACACACACACACACACGCACACACTGATAGATAATAAGGTTATAGGCGGCAGCAGCAGACGAGAGAGCGCGCGCTGATCCTCTTTTCTCCCTTGCTTTCTGCATTCCTGAAAACATCACGCTTGCCTATGAGTGCAAATAAACAGCGCGTGAACGGATCCACGAACTAACTTCCATCGTCCGCCCAGTGCTGTCAGTTTTAGAATAGGCTACTGTGAAATACATCCTGAGATTAAAATAAAGATTGGCCAAAAAACGTCAAGGCTGGCTTTGTCCGTGGCGTTTGGTATGTATATCAAATCCGCGAGAGAGTTAATGTGAGGAGAAATATGCAAAGCAATGCAGCTCCCCTCCCCAACCGCACAGTGTCCGCTGCGACATCGCGATGGGGCAAACATGGCTATAACTTTCGACATATTTTGCGTAACATATTGCATTTTTTTCATTACCATTTTAGAATTGTTCTTGCTAATATTGTAGTTTTAAAAGTAGGTTACACAGCCAACCCATAAGATATTACGCATAAATACTATTAGCGATGCCGATGATAACTATGCTATTTGTACTGGGACATGATGCTTTTGCTCTGAACACATTTCGTTGGCTTTGAAATGACTCTCTCCACCGCTTCTGAGTACTCACTTTTTTCCAGATCTGTAATTCTGTGGTGGATGGAGGTAAGAGTGGACTCTACTCTGTTGCGCTGGTCCGTTTCATTCCTCTGGCCAGTTTTGCCCTCTTCCAGTGTGTTGACCCGGGACAGGACCTGTTTTTCCATGTCGTCTATTTTGTTCTGGAGCAGGTCTTTCAGGCTGTTCGTCTGCGCTGTGCTGTTAATTCTGCTGTATTGCTGAGGGATACAAAGAAGATGCGTTCAGAGGATGAGACGAATTAAGGAAAGGTTGTAACCCTCAATAAATAAACACTATTAACACGTGCAAGGTTGCTCCGAGGCTAACGCCAGATTAGCGCCTTTAGGGCTTACTGTCTTGGGTTGCTTACAAACATTTGCATTAAGTCACTAAATTTACCAACCATGAGGCCATCCGCTCATATTGATCTGCGAGGTTCTACCAGACTGAAAAAACCCTTTACTTTCTACTGCTAGGATAGCTTTGCATAATTGCGGCAGTAGTCGGAAGATAAGTGGCATTCAATATATGACCATCCTTGTCATGCTGCATGTGTTGAGCCAGAGAATAAAATCACTCAGCGTAGCAGACGATGAGAGAACACCTCCCAATGCAACGTACAATAAACTTAAATACATACCTCCAAGTTCTCCAGTCTCTGTTTAAGGGTTTGCAACGTCTGCCCCAGTTGGGCCAGTGTATCGGACGGACCCCGTGATACATCCCCCATAGTATTTTTAGAGCCTGGTTCTTTTCTCCTGCCCCCTACTCCGGGCTCCGGGAGACTCTGACTCTCACACCGAGTCAACTTGGACGTTAGTTCCCTGATCGTCTCTTTTTGGTTCATGATAATCTCTTTTTGCTGAAGTACGGTTTCTCTCAACTGCATGACGGTGGTCTTCAGATCCTCTGCGGGGCCACTGTTCTGCATAGTGGCTGCGCACAAGTCCATATCCTTTGGAACCGATGTGCAGATGAACTGCGTCTGTCCGAAATCTTGCGTAGACCCCTCCAGAAGTACCAAAGAAAGTAAAAACAATCTCCAAGACATCCCCTCCATAATGAATTCAATCTTAAATTCTTGTTCAATCCCCTTGTCTGACTTATCTTTCTCGTTCAGCGAAATGCGCATAGGAGTTGCTTGTCCGTTTCAGCACCACGGAGCTGTCCACTGAAACTATGGCTCTCTATGCTGCGCGTGTCCGCATTTATAGAGCTCAGCAAGAGTAGCGCGGGCTCGCTGCATCATTCCAGGGAGGAAGTAAGTCCTCGCCGTTTAGTCGTGCACGCCCTCCTTCTTAAGGTAGTGCACGATGTGTCTGTAGATAGCGGAAGTTGACCGTATCGACAATCATTTATGTAATAGTGTTGCATTGCTGCCTGAACAGAACAATGCAATCTAGACTGTACATATCCTGATTTATTGTAGACAATTATTATTTAAATTACTAATGTAAAAAATAACCTTATCAAAAATATGCACCTCTGACATGTGAAGCTCAATCTTACATCTGATAAGGTAGATCTAATAAGACTATAGAAAACCACATTTTGACCAGGTTGGTCTTTGAAAAATGGTCATTGATTTTTTTTTGTGTTGATCAGATAACATTCATCAATCCTAGTGGTGTCTGTGCCATAGGAAATACAAAGAAATATGTTTACTTTAAAACCAATGAAGCGTGTCTACCTTAAATCTAACCACACCCATGATCATAGCTCAACCAGCGTGCGTGGTCAGTGCAAGTACCCGGCTCCTCTTCAGTTTACTCTCTTGTCAAGCGTGTTGGTCTTAGGCCGCTGAACACTTAATTTCTAATTCTGACCAACGCACTTGAATAAACAATTTAAACTGTTTTTTTGTTTTGTTTTAGGTTTTTTTAGGAACTCTGAATACTTTTTTTTCCAATATAACAGTTGAAGCTTAGTGACAAGCGCAACATTTACCTTCAATCAGTTTTATATTTTGGTTATTCCTATCGTCTTTTTGATGCTATTTCACATTATTCAAAGCATTTAGGTGCTGGAAGTGTGGGGAGCTCAAAAGGGGCAGGGGCAGTGGAAGGGAGAGGTAGGGTTCATGTCCATCTCTGAGTCTGCCGTGCCTTCATATTAGACTGTCCTCACGGCAAGTTGAGTGGCACGTTTAACTTCAGGGGAAATCATTTGCATTTTGAATGAGCTCACAGGTGGACTACAATCAAATCTTATCGATGAAAACCTCACGTTGTGTGGACACGTACGCATGTTAGTAACGAATGTGGTTTGACTTTTTCATGTTTTGACATGAGTCGCAAATCCCCACAGATTCTCAGCCTCCAGCGCGGGAGAGGAAGTATTCCTCTCTCGCTATCTCTCTCGCAAGTTGACATTTAGTAATGTTGAATCACCTGAGGGCGCTGTGAAAAATCTGCCGTCCGAAAAGTGCAGAAGAGATACAGTATGGGACTTCTTTTTCGTATTATTAATTTAACAGGTTGTTGCGTAACCACTCTCTCACTGAGTGGTGTCAATGTTTATAAGTTACACAGTGTATGAAACGCGCAAATCGTCACTGCAATGTCATTGTTAGGAGATAGTAGTTGAATCTGTATGAAGAAAATCTCTCTCTCTCTCTCTCTCTCTCTCTCTCTCTCTCTCTCTCTCTGTGGGATTGTCACCCACTACTTACTCACCCAACACACTGCGCACACAATCTTTCACAACTCGTGTAGAAAGCATTATAAACACAAAACATCTCTCAGACTTGAAAAAATGTCATTGTTACATAAACGTCTTATTAAGTTATTCTCTAATTTCACTCACACATGTAGGCCTATGTGCGTATGGAATTATTAGTCTTGGCAGTAGGCTAGTGACCATTCACTTAGAAAAAGTATGTGATATAGTTGGTCGTGGTTAATTTGTTTCATTATTGATCCGAACATTCTAATCAGCTAGGTGTCGAGCTCCAGGCAACGAACGGCCAGGGTAATAAATGGTTAATGTCTGTGCGTAATTGCTGCTTGGAGAATGAGCCGGAGAAATAAACCAATCTCAGCAATTAAGGCGAAAGGGATGCAGGCCTGCCACTGATACAGTCATACCCTTTTTGCTTGGATCAACATCTTTATGTCATTGACCTCTACAACCCCGATTAAGAATTTGCACTGATATTGTAGGCTATACAAATGGCACGCCTCTATGCATTAGATACGCATATAAATAACCGAACGAACCAGGAACCCTTGGAGCTCTCTAAAGTATGTCCAACGGCTTGGCCTCTTATTAATTCAGCGCTCCATTAAAAACAAAAAATCGCCGCCATATGCTGCATAAATCTTTCAATCTCTATTTGTCTGTTTGTTGTTCACTATTGGGCGTTTATTGTTGCTTGGCCAGGTTTGTGCAGTTTGGCAGTGCTAGGTTTAATAAAATAGCTTCTTGCTATCCGCCGATTTGGAGCAATTTTTCGAGTAATGTGATTAGATAGATAGATAGATAGATAGATAGATAGATAGATAGATACTTTATTGATCCCCGAGGGGAAATTCGTAAACTCAGCTCGCTTTTTTGCTGGGCCTTTGCAGGTTTGGGAGGACAATTGTTCAGATTTGCTGCTCTGACTGCCAAACTCTTTCCCTCGAGTAGGCCTACATGTAGAGACGAAGAATAGCCTAAGTTTGATGATGAAAGGGTCATTTAATACAATCTAATGGGATAATTTCGTGAAGGTGTGCGCCTGCCTTTTCCCTTTTACAGGTCCACTAATCACATATGTTGTGTTTTCTCTATCATTAGACCAAGCTGTGAGAAGTGAGAAACTTTTATTGCCAGGGCCCACTTCCCCGATAACGACGGAGACACGCTCTTAAGAGGGGTTTCTACGATTCATCTTACGATCGTTCGTTTGGTTTTTCCGACTGTTTCCCGAACATGCTCGTAGCGTGAACGCGCATGCACTGTTCTTAAGACGCTCTTAAGGGGAGATGTCCACGTTAATAGTTCTGAAATATCCTCTGATTTGACGGTGATGTCAGGTGACTGCACGTCACAGCTATAGGCCTACCATTTAAACTTCGGATCTACACATTAATTCACATCAATACGAAAATAGGAACACTTTGACATCTGCATGTAAGCATCCCAAGTAGGTTATATACCACACAGAGACGTAAATAATTGTAATTATTTTAAGATTAGATTGTTGCACCATGCAATAACTTTTCGCGGTGTCAAGAACACGTTTGAAGATAAGAAAGAAGTCGAGTAAGAAAGATAGGAAATGTGTAGGCTTAGATTTTGATGCAGTAGGCTACACTAAACCACATGTTGCTTTCTCTGCTTTTTACCTCATAGGCTTAATAAAATATAGCCTTCACTTAGCAAAGATAATGTCAAACTATTCTGGCAACGTCTCGTTTCATAACTTGATTGCATTTTTGTCCGCTTTTCATCACATTATTATGACCATTAAATGTAGGCTATTTTGCACGCTAAAATCTGGTAAACAGGTAAACACAATAAAGAATGGGAACGTAAATTGGATTATGTATTCTAAGTTGTAATTCCTCTGTATGTCCTGTTGGCGACCTCAGTGAGAACTACTGTTAAGACGCTCTTAGCCGGTAAGGAGTACTCTGGAGCACTCGTAGATCTACGAGTGTTTTCGCGATGCTCTTAAAGGTGCCATGTGTAAGAATTGAGGTAAAAATATCCAAAAAAATGAGCTACACGCATCAAAAGAATGAGAAGAAATAAGGGCGATGATGTAATTAAAAGAATGACACGGTATAGTGCTGCAGAGATATCAACCTGAATTAGCATGCTAAATTACTAGCCACAGCCCGACAGGTGTATACTCTTTGGTTCAAGTACGCCCACAAGCCGTGCGAGTTATTCGTGTATTGCAGTTTGGCTGGCGGTTATGTTGCCCGCATACCGCCTCCCATGGCAGAAACTGGTATTATGACACCTGTCGGGCTGTGGCTAGTAATTTAGCATGCTAATACCTCAATTCTTACACATGGCACCTTTAATAGTCATAATAATGTGATGAAAAGCGGACAAAATGCAATCCAGTTATGAAACGAGACGTTGCCAGAATAGTTTGCCATTATCTTTGCTAAGTGAAGGCTATAATTTATTAGGCCTATGAGGTAAAAGCAGAGAAAGGAACATGTTGTTTAGTCTGTATAGGCTACTGCATCAAAATCTAAGCCTACACATTTCCTCACTTTCTTACTCGACTTCTTTCTTATCTTCAAACGTGTTCTTAAGTGACACCGCGAAAAATTATTGCATGGTGCAACAATCTAATCTTAAATAATTACAATTATTTATGTCTGTGTGTTGTATATAACCTAGCCTACTTGGGATGCTTACATGCAGATGACAAAGTGTTTCTATTTTCGTATTGATGTGAATTAATGTAGATCCGAAGTTTGAAAGGTAGGCCTATAGCTGTGACGTGCAGTCACCTGACATCACCATCAAATTAGAGGATATTTCAGAACTATTAACGTGGACAGCTCCCCTTAAGAGCATCTTAAAGGGGTGGTTCAGGATTTTGGACATAAGACCTTATTTCCAAGTAAGCAAGTGTGATATTTATCAGTGGAGACCGTTTTCAGCACGTTTCATCCAGTCCTTCTAATTGCAGAGTTCGCAGGTGCTAGGCTAGCGCAAGTCAACGGTATGTGCTAGCCTGCCACTAAAGACAGTCTTACCCACTCCAAAGGACACCTGAGACAAATTCCAGACAATCGATGTAAATGTCTGTGTTGATAGAATAGTGTAAGAAATACAACTACCCTTGCATCGCGTTGCAATAGTTATACTTTGGTCCCTAAAGTTGTTAGTAGTCATTTTGCAACTCAGTGGCGGACTGATATTACCAAGGCTACTACTAGGTATCCCCATTGGAGTGCGCTTTACTGTTTACTTTTCGGCGCAGTACTACTAACCGGAGCAAGTATAATTCCGCCGCTGCTAAGAAACTAGTCCCTCAAAATGTAATGCGATCGTTGAAATGCAAGGATAGAATAACGTTAGAAATAACACTGTCAATACAGACATTTACATCGATAGTCTGGCGTTATAATTTATTTGCCTCGGGTGTACTTTGGAGTGGGTAAGACTGTCTTTAGTGGCAGGCTAGCACATACTGTTGACTTGCGCTAGCCTAGCACCTGCGAACTCTGCAATTAGAAGGACTGGATGAAACGTGTTGAAAACGGTCTCCACTGATAAATATCACACTTGCTTACTTGGAAATGAGGTCCTATGTCCAAAATCCTGAACCACCCCTTTAAGAGCAGTGCACGCGCGTTCACGCTACAAGCATGTTCGGGAAACAGTCGGAAAAAACAAATGAACGATTGTAAGATGAATCGTAGAAAACCCTGGGCCCAGTTCCCCGAAAGCATCTTAAGCCTAAGAGCGTCGTAAATTCCCTCTTACGAACGTCTTAAGATTTGCCGACTGTTTCCCCAAACCATCGTAGCTTAAGAGCGTCGTGAAAACACTCGTAGATCTACGAGTGCTCCAGAGTTCTCGTTACCGGCTAAGAGAGTCTTAACAGTACTTCTCACTGAGGTCACCAACAGGACATACAGAGGAATTACAACTTAGAATACATAATCCAACTTACGTTCCCATTCTTTATTGTGTTTACCTGTGATGAATCCGATTTTAGCGTGTAAAATAGTATAGCCTACATTTAATGGTTATAATAATGTGATGAAAATCGGACAAAAATGCAATCAAGTTATGAAACGAGACGTTGCCAGAATAGTTTGACATTATCTTTGCTAAGTGAAGGCTATATTTTATTAGGCCCATGAGGTAAAAAGCAGAGAAAGCAACATGTGGCTTAGTCTGTAGGCTACTGCATCAAAATCTACGCCTACACATTTCCTCACTTTCTTACTCGACTTCTTTCTTATCTTCAAACGTGTTCTTAAGTGACACCGCAGAAAAAATACTGCATGGTGCAACAATCTAATTTTAAATAATTACAATTATTTATGTCTGTGTGTGGTATATAACCTACTTGGGATGGTTACATGCAGATGTCAAAGTGTTTCTATTTTTGTATTGATGTGAATTAGTGTGTAGATCCGAAGTTTAAATGATAGGCCTATAGCTGTGACGTGCAGTCACCTGACATCACCATCAAATTAGAGGATATTTCAGAACTATTAACGTGGACAGCTCCCCTTAAGAGCCCTATTGTTTTTCTAAGGATTATTATTATTATTATTATTATTATTATTATTATTATTATTATTTTCTTCTTTTGGGACATTACTTCACACATCTACACTGGAACATACACATTTTAATGCTTTTATTTGGACCTTAACACAGGGGAAGATTCACAGATCCAAACATTGAAGGAAGTAAGTTACACACTTCAACACAGAATGCATTGTGCTATTTTCATTCTGAACTGCATGATTATGGGTAAACATGGCATCGTTGCTTCCAGATGGATAAACTACCTATTATTGCAGAAATGGAGCAGTACTTTGCAAGTTTTTTTGCAATTGGCAATATCATTAATATAAATAGTGAAGAGGAGAGGAATCCAACAGGCACAATATTTGGTTGAGAATTACTTTTGTTTTTGTTTTGTTTCAAGTTTTAAATGATACTTAGATTAGACTGTACATATGCACACTTATTTCTAGCAAGCACTGAGCTTCTACAAAACTACATCCATACATATACACAACTGGCTACAGTAGTCACACATCTGCAAACTAACCATTGCCACAGACACACAGCAACAAACACAACTATGGTTACTACAAACACATCTTCAGACAACCAAAACACATCTAGCCAAGCTAACAAAGCTGCACATTCCACCTGAGTCAGCCAGTCAGTCCGCAGTGGGAGCAGGGTGGTGTGTGTGTGTGTGTGTGTGTGTGTGAGGGGGGGTGGGGGTGGTGCAGGGCATTTCTGGGGACCTGGGAGCCAATCTATCTGTAATAATCAGTCTCCCTGCAATTCCCCTGAATAATGCATCCCCTTATAATAGAACACACTTTGTTAATGGCAGAGATAGATCAGTATCATTTCGCACATTGGCACTCCTCCGTCCTCCCCTCCCCTCCCCTGTGGTCTTTGCAGGGCTGCGGATGCCATTAAATGAGAGTTGGGGAAGGGAAGGGGAAAACTCACAAACAAGCAGACTGGCCATCTTCACTTACTGTTGGCTCGGCTGGGCCAGGACTGCACTGCTGGGTGGATCTGGTGCAAAAACAAATGGCCGCCCATCATGTATTTTTTAGCTGAAGCTCAGCCACTCACGTTGGTCAGCGTTGGAGTGCTTAACCCAGATCAGAATCCTACATCTAAAAGTGTCTAGTCTACATCTAAAAGTCCTTTACAGTGTCTTAAAACATAATACTGATGAGTGATAAATTGTCTTGTGTAATGTTTCTTTTGTCACCTATTCAAGGCTAACCTCCTTAGCAGAAAACCTATCATTCTATTTATTTAAAAAAAAAAACAAATATATTTGCCTTTATATTGATAGGACAGTGGAGAACGACAGGAAGCGAATTGGTGAGAGAGATGGGGTGGGATCGGAACATGACCGCAGGCTGAAATCGAACCTGGGGCCTGAGGCCCAAATGAGATACGGTGCTGCAGCTCCTCCACAAACCTATCATTCGTCAGTGCACCTTATTGTCATCATGTCCAAGCTGCCTGGGCATGGTGGAGTAGATTTTCCCTGGTGGGGAATGAGTAACTGTGTTATGTGAATGAGCAGGCCGTGGAAATCGGACACACTAATTTCTGGCAGTGCTCCCTGCCAGCAGAACAGCAGTGGCATGATGGGAAACCCACATGTGGCGCCTGCGGGCCCATTTAAAATGCCACGGATGGCGCCGGCTGGCATGGTGCTCTGTTCTGGTGAGGAACTTCTTCCTCCCCTCGGTAAATAACCAAGAACGCAGCGCTCGGTAAGTATGAGACGAATTACATAATACGTCTCCTGAGGTTCTCGGATTATTAGTAACAGTTTGTCAAAGCACCTGCCCAGGAGCGGCGTCAGGTGAGCAAAGGTATCAATTACAGATGCCCTCGGAACACTGCTGGCTCAACAAGGTTGTGTGACCCTTCAGGACACACAAAAAAACTGCCCTACCTGCACGATTTTCAATGGAAGCAATTGATGACAGTGACAAAAACGCCCCAAAGACAAAAATGCAGCATTTATTGTGTAGGTGTGTGTTGTGCTGAAAAAATGCTTATTGTGTTCACAGATGTCTCACTTTTTAAAGTTGATGACATGCTCTTTTATCTTGTTTACCTCAGGCGAGTGCTATCATTTTAATTATGGCATTACAGAGGGGTAGGATGTTCATCTCTGTCCCTGGGATTGTCATCTCTTTTATGTTACAGGCTCTAACCGGATCAATGTGAACAATATGCACAGATCCGCTATTGTGTTGTTGCCAGACAGTTTGCTTTTCCAATTACTGCTCTTAACTTCTCAGATCAAAGCTTTCGCTGCCAAGGTTGGTGAGTATAAAGACATGCTTGTAGGTGTAAGGCCTGAGTGTGTGTGTGTGTGTGTGTGTGTGTGTGTGTGGAGGTGTAATAAATGTTTAAAAGCAATCTCTTTTTCTAACCTGTCTCTCTTCACACTTACTTGGAATTTTGATTCCGACTCCCAGCACTTTGTATAGTTTTTTTTGCGTTATGGAAGTTCAGGGTAACATTCCAATTAAGCCCTCGGAAGACACTGTCAGTGCAAGGTCATCCCGGCACTGTGTGTTTCAGGCCTACATTGATATTGCCATTTATAATGTAAAACAGTCGCCTCTAGGGCGAAAACCAGAATGTCGGCGATGTGAGCAGACTTCACAAAAACGAGCAAACCAAACCCCTTGAGAGGCCTGGTTCGCTGAGCCTGGGGGCAGGCATATTGCTGGGACCCATAAATGTTTCAAAAACAGGCACACATTGTGAAATACAACGCAAAAGCGAGCACCAACCACCAGCAGAGTGGTTTCACAACTCCTTATCAGAAAACCTGTGAGGAAAGTGAGCGCTAGCATCCATCATGTAGTTGGCATTAGTCATCCAGTACATCACCTGTTGCCACAGCCAGCGAGCCATTTGGGGGTAATTCACAGTATTTTATGCGCTGCTATTCATTCCTGTTCATAACTGACAAAAGTCTCTGCTGAGGCTGTTTATGACATGGAGCCCGGCCGCACCTATCACAGGAGTTTGATGGATGTGATGATCGACTATAAACAGTCCAACCCCAGCCCCTGTGCCATTTTGGAGCCAGAGCTCTCTCTCTCTCCAACTGTTGAAACAGTAATAAGCTGTTTCCCATTCTCGGGTTAATGAAATGAGCAGAGGATATTGGCCGTCCTATGTTGTCTAGATTTTCTTGAATTACATAACTGAGGAGAGGATGCTAAATTAATCCAGTAAAGTTCGACGTTGGCTCCAAAAGCGCCATTTCATCTCCTGAACCTCTTTGCCCCTCTCCCCACCACCACCACTGGAAGGTCCAAACGTGCAGTTTTGGAGGTCACTATGACATGTTGTCTCTTTTGGAAATCCTGTGCACTTCTACAGTGCCCATTTTACCTGCCCTGGAAAGTCATTCCCGTGGCTGTTAATCATTCTAGACACAGAAAGTCATTAGTCAAGTTTTCCCCCTTTCCACTTCTACTTTGATCTTGGCCAGTATAAGCAGCAGCTCTACATCATTCCTGCTTGTTTTTACAAAGATTATCAGTTAATCATTTCCCCTCTCTCATGTTGGAGTCAGTCTAAATTAATGCAATACATCATCTGATGTTGTTTGCCTTTGCAGTTCTGGCAACATGGCCAATATTTTGACAGGATTATCATAGTGATTGGCAGCGGTGCCCATGACAACGTTTTGGGATATCAAAGGAAGAATGTGAAGCTACCTGACTGTGTTCTGGAGTGATGTCTGCCTTCAAAAGCAGACAGGCTCTTCTTCTTTAAGCAAAGGATTCAGAAGCCATCTGCAACGACAGACCATTCTGCTTGAAGAAATGTGAATGAATTTAACTTGCCGTGAAAAAGCCACAGGTGCTGATGTGACATTAAACCAAAGCCTACTACTACTGAGATGTTACACATATGATTGAGTTCAAGTGTTTAATTCACAATATACTGTTGGTAGGATGCAAATGTGAGTTTATGTTAAGTGTATATGATGGGTTTCTCCTGAAATTCAGACACAGCAGTGAAAGTATGAGAGTAAGCAAAGTCCTTTCAGGTTAAGTTATAGAGACCTTGTTTTCAGAGGAGACTGTTTTTGGACTCAAAGCTGGTCACAGCTGAGCAGTACCATGCCAGGAAAACTAAGCTGATGTTTCCTCATCCTTCAGAGAATTGTTCATTTGAGATACACAACCACTGTAACCACCAACATCCAGACTATCTTTTTCTGAGTTTCATTAATCCACAGGAAGTCATTTGTGATACCTTTTAAAGCATGGTGTATAATCAGGCTATCCATTTGAAACACTGAGATCCCAAACTGTTTCAATGCGCTGCTATTCATTCCTGTTTGATATCCCAAACTGAATCTTCCTGCTAATCAATGCATTGTCCATTTTTAGTCCTGGTTTTAGTAGAGTGCAAATGGATTATAATGGCTGACCTTAGCGTAACCACAGCACTCTAAAACGGAAACGTTCGGTGATGCCCAAGAAGAGCAACTGTGTGGTTCTGATGCTCATGGTGATCATTACTTAGTGGCCATTACATTTTGTGAGCATGTGTAGTTGAACATGGAGCTGACTTGTCTATGATGGATGATGTTGGTGGTGGAATATTCTCAATACAGCCCTTGAGCCTGAGGAGGGGTGTGTGTGGTTGTATGTGTGTGTACGTATGCATTCCTTTGTGTGTGTGTGTGTGTGTGTGTGTGTGTGTGTGTGTGTGTGTGTGTGGAAATATATCTAAAAATAGCTATGTGTCGGGACTCTGTGGATTCAGTGAAGCAACACAATCCCTCCCTTTTAACGAGAGGATCCGTTCCCCTCTCAAGTGCACACACCACTCGGATCCATGTGAGGTCAAGGTCAACCTTTCTCTCTCTTCACAGGTCACTGACCCCATCTGTCTGCCCTCTTTCTCTCTCGTTAGACCTTGTTGCCTTCATAAAATCACGCTCCATCGAGTGGGTGTCTTGAAGACAACGCAGGGAGATGAGGCTCTCGCTTTCACTCTCTCTCGATCTCCTCTCTCTCGCTCATCTCCCTGTCGGAGATCGTGTTTCACGCGTTGATGCGGACGCAGTCGATGTCGTCCGGCCCAACCCACATTAACGCTCGAGCTGTGAGGAAATCTCCCAGTGTGTCTGCGAGTTTGATGAACGGCCGCTGCATGGACATTCATCTAGCAAAGTGTTTATTGATTAGCTTGTCTTGCTAAAGATGCCTGCCCAATTACATGAACAAAGGAGTTTGTGCCTGAGAGTGTGTTGTATCTTGTTTAGTTAGCTTTGTCCAAGAATCACAGATGCATTATCATCTGGTGCTAACAGCTGACATCAGACCGCACTTACACTCACCACGTTTTAACAGGCAGTTTAATACAATGACTGTTATATGCATGTTAGAAAAGATAATGGGCATCCTCTCATTGGAAAGTCATTTAATTTCAAAGCACTTTCTGCTCGAGGTTTGTCAAATGAATGACCAGTAATTTTATTTCATATATTAGTGATTGCACAGTGCAAAGCAAAAAATACTTTCATATAATAATAATAATCATATTCCATTGTTGTTTTTTTTTCAGTAGCATCAGAATTCATAGAAGCAGCCCGTACTGGCATCTGTGCTTATAATATTATCAGCAGAACTGAAAACAGAATGTCAA